>NW_028277807.1:1200000-1500000 GCF_059751315.1 Micrasema longulum | reverse complement strand
TTATGAAAAAATGTGTGAAACCTAGAAAGCGCCCTAAGTAAGAGAGTACGGGTTAATTAAAAAAAATGTAGCAATATTTCATTTTTCGGCCACGCGGTGTATGGTCACCGCGTTTGCCTACCATGCAAGAGGTCTCGGGTTCGATTCCCGAAATGGTTGATATGAAATATTTTTTGAAAAGGGTGCATGTATACACACCAGAATATTTCATGGTCCCTGGACTGGTACCTGAAGCGTAAGACTGATCATCTTACCTTCATGTAACAAAAATGATCAAGATACGCTGCGATTGGTGTACCAATGCAGTGCCCTATGCGCCATTAGGTACGGAAAGGGAATGACGATGATGAATATTTCATTTTTCAAATAATTACAACTTTGACGTTTGTTGGTCGGATACACTGTACAGTGGGGTCCCTAGAACAGCCATTCGGGACTCCACTCAAATGTAAAAAATATTTGTGAATATAAAAAAAATGGGGTTTATCTGTCTCCCGATTTAGTGCTTACAATCTACAAAGCACGAGGCTCGGGTTCGATTTCCGATAGTTGGTTTAAAAGGTAGTGCTGCAAATATCATAGTTCCTGCGGCGCTATTCTACGGCCGCGAGAGCGTTTGGAATATCACCCCTGAATAGCATCTGGAGTGTAAGGCTGATCATTTTACCATTTTGTAGCGAATGATTAAGATCAGACAGTTAACACATTGATTGCCAATAGGATTTTTATAAATGTCCAAAAATGTTTTTACGTTTTTTATTTAATACTAGATTGAAAAACAATTACTTCAGTTGTTTTGAGGTATTTTTGAGGAGATGAGGTTGTCAGCCACCGGTGGCCGAAGCGACCCAATTGGAATACCTCGGTGTCGGCCACCGGTGACTGACACGGCGATCAATGTGTTAAAAACTCTTTTTACCTTTGCTATTTTAGATAAAATAATGTGCATAACAAAATAAAAATAAGTTTATTGTGAAAAGGCAAATAAAAACCAATCATAGAAGATGCGAGTAGTAAGTAATAAATTCAAATTTAGACGACCTAAGTGACAATTAAGGAATACATTTTCAGTAGGTACATAAAAATATTTTGTTTATACATTAACGCTGTAATTAATTTTTGAGTTTTTTTATTGAAATTTTTAGAAAATTAAGCCATTTTAAGGGATTGTTTTACAAATATCTGAAATGTTTTTTAGAAATATAATAATAAATTTAACAATATAATACGCAATTCTACAATTATTTTGTAAAATATGGGAGTATATGGGTCTACTTTTAGTATTAAAAAAACAAGTAAGTCAAAGATAAATACTTTATTATCAAGTAGCAAAAATTACATTAAAATTGTTTGGCTGGCATCAGATTCCGCCTTTTGGTGAACTTTTAAGTGGCAAACCAAGGTGCATTTTTGGGTGAATGCTCGGCCACACTGAGGACAGATGTGCTGTTTCTTGTCATTATGGATTTTCATGTGTTGGTTAAGGGTGTTCTTTCTTCCATAACTCTTGAAGCATATAACACACTGGAAATTTCTCTCTTTACTGTGTACAATAGAATGATCGTTAAAAGACTTTCTGCAATAAAATTCCCTACCACATTCTCCACACACGAAATTCTTTTCTTCTTGATGAAAGCTTCGGATATGTCTCGACAAAGCGCTGGAATAACCAAATGATTTCGGACACAATAAACACTGATATCTCGGTTTATCGATCGAATGGGCTTTCTCCATATGTTCCTGGCGCTTGTAATAATCTTCAAATACTTCTACGCATAGAGAGCATCTATGTTTAGTTTTCACTCCAGTGTGACGACGAATGTGGTCACCGAGAGTTGATTTCTTTAAAAGTTTTTTACAAATATGACAAGGAACCTTATCATTGTCATGTCGAATAATATGCTTTTCAAGGTACTTTTTAGTAACAAAATACTTACCGCAGATGTCGCAAACATAATTTGGATAATGTATTCTCATGTGATCGGCCAATGTTTTATGAGACTTAAATGTATCTTGACAAACGTGGCAGGTAACGGAATTCTTTTCTAATTTGAAAGGTTTCAATTCAGAATGGTATACTTTGTTATAAAGTCTATGATATTCAACTTTTGACATCGCATTAATTTCTTCTTTAGGAAATAGACTCAAAATTTTCTTCGAAATATTTCGACGTACAATTTTAAGGTTCTCTATTCTTCTTTTTACACGAACACGAGATGTTTTTTTTTTCTTCTCTGCTTTTGGCTTTTGTACTATTTTAAGCATATCGCTTTCGTATTCTAAATGATCACTTAAATCATCATCAGAATACTCCACTTTTATTTTACATTCGGATAAGTCTGAAACAAAATTAATGTCATATATATTATTTGCAATTTGGACAATCTTATTTATTGGTTTGCTAAAAATGCTGTTTATTTGAGTATACAATTATGTTTTATCAACAAATGGTACACATAGGAAAATAAATAACAACTTTTAAGAATGGTTGAAATTTAGCTCAAGTAATTGAGTAATAATAAAAAAATTACAGTAGACGAAATAAAAAAAACCTAAAACCCGACTGCTCAAAAGGATCTCATGGTATAGATGCTAAACTTTTGAAGAGTTTGTATGAAGAGATAGCAATACCAATCTGCCACGTATTCAATCAAAGTATAAAAACAGGTGAATTCCTAAGTCAGCTGAAGGAAGCTTGTGTGATACCAATTTTTTAAAAAGGTGACAAAATATAACTAAATAATTATAGACCAATATCTCTTCTAAACATTCTAAGTAAAGTTCTGGAAAAAATTGTAAACACAGCTTATTAAATAATTTGCTTTCAACAAATCAATACGGATTTTGTAAAGGAATAGAAACACAGGATGCCATATATATATAAAAAAAAAATTATACATTAAACGCCCATAGGGCTTCTACAATACAAATTTGCTTATATAATACATAATAAAGTTTATAAACAAAAATAGGTAGTAGATAAAGGTTAAAAAATTAAGTTGATAAAAAATGTTTAAGAAGATATGATAGAAGTAATTCAAAAGTTCGTAATTTATTTGTTACAAAGTGTAATTTAATATATCTGAAAGAATAAAGAAAAATAAAGAAATTAAAAGCACATACACAAACACATATTTATACAAACAAATATAGAAAGGTTATTTTATAACTAAAATAATTTAGTAGCAATGGAGTGACTAATTTAAACATTGATTTAACTTGTAACTTATTACATGGTACTTGAAATAATTTATTATTCAATTAAAGCAGGCGAAGTATTAAATATATCAAAAAGATAGTTCAATTTATTGGCATATATGTGAAATCGAACTAACGGAGAGAACTGAGCATAATTTGTTAGAAATGATTTTGTGTGGAAAGTACATCTAAGCCTGGTGGTCTTAAATGGAATCCTAAAATTTATTTCATTTACCAAGCATGGACAATCCATAACATTATTCACAATATTATGTAGTGTGACAACATCAGCTACTATGCGTCTAGTTGAAAGGGGGGGTATACGCAAATTTTCTAATCTATCTCAAAAACAGGTAGACCCATCTTATAGTTGACATATCGTAGGAACTTTCTCTGGACTCTCTATAAGTTATCAATATTTTCATATTAGACTTAATTGAATACATTTATCAAAACGTAGACCAAAATTTAAAAAACTTAGCAGTATTCCTTGACCTCGCTAAAGCCTTTGACTCAGTGTCCGAAATAATTTTGGTTAAGAAATTACAAGCATTTGGAATAAAAGGTTTATATCTAAAATTATTCGAAAGTTTTTTTTTTCAATAGAAAACAAACTGTAAAAATAGGTCATACAATTAGCGAAAATCTTACTGGAAATTTTGGAGTACCTCAGGGAAGTACATAAGGGCCTACATTATTTCTAATATACAAGGTCTGTTGAAAAAGTATAGCAAATTTTGTGTTTTTTTTTAAATTATTTATTTATTAATGAATATCTACTTTGTCCGCTTCAAAGTAATCCCCACCAGATATTATACACTTGTGCCAAAGTTTTTTCCAATCCTCGAAGAACTTCAAAAAATATTTTTTTGTGATCTAGTTCAGCTCCTTCTTCCATGCCCTCTTTATCTCCTCAATTGCAACGTAGCTTCGTCCTTTCATGGACCTCTTCAGTTTTGGGAACAAGAAAACGTCACAGGGGCCCAGATCTGGGGAATACGGTGGCTGCGGCATTATTAGTGTGTTGTTTTTGGCCAAAAATTTGCCCACAAGCAACGATGTGTGAGCGGGGGCGTTATCATGGTGAAAAAGCCAATTTTTGTTCTTCCACAAATCCGGGCATTTCTAGCGGATTACTTTATGCAAATTGCGCATAACTTGCAGGTAATATTTCTTATTGACTGTTCTATCCTGTGGCAAGAACAAGAGTTAGAGACATGAGTGCCAACATAACGTCACAAAAACATAAAAAATCGAATATACGTAACCCGCGGAAATTCAAAATTTGCAGTACTTTTTGAACAGACCTCGTATGTAAATGGACTATGTTACTTGAATATTGATGGAAGCATTGTAACTTTTGCAGAAGATACGGTGCTTTTATTCTATGATAAAAGCTGGAAGGAACTGTACAGTAAAAGTGAGAAAGGCTTGGGAAAGACGAAAACATGGCTAGACTAGAACTTACTTACACTTTACGCACACAAAACAAAATATCTCACTTTTAGTATAGACAAACGGAATCAGCCAATAGAAAGAACCCTTCAAATTCATGAATGTACAAATGCAAGAAACAGCGACTGTGACTGCCAAACTATAGACAAGGTTGATAATACAAAATATTTAGGTATGCACATTAATAGTTACTTAAGATGGAACATCCACGTGAATAAGACAGTAACCAAACTAAGAATAATGATATATTTATTTAAAAACATTAGAAAGATTCTAAGCAAAACTACTTTAATTAATAATATATATAACAAGCATAGTATACATATTCCGTAAATAATTATCAAATACGGAATAATAGGATGGGGAGGAACAAGTCAAACCACATTAGAGCCATTAATAAAAGCACGAAAAGCCTTACTGAGAGTAGCCAATTATTATTATTATTATGGTTAACTTATACAGCGCCATTTTCGTAATAAAATACCTCAAGGGCGCTTTACATAATGATTCTATTGTTAAATTAATTTAATTGAAGCTTTTAAATTTGTAATTTAATTAAAACAATTTATTTCGTTGTCACATGCTACGGATTTATTCAAATGATTTAGAGAACAAGTGGGTTTTAAGTTTTTTCCGAAACATCACTTCACTTTCACAGCCTCGCACCTCTGCTGGGAGAGCATTCCATGCCATAGGGCCTGCGACCGCATGCGTGCACTAAATTTAGTGCGCTGTTTGCGTAGAGGTATAATAACTTAGCCAACAAAAAGCCTTACCAATAAATTACTCCACAGACAGACTTTTTACAGAATTTCCAGTACTAGACATAAGGCAAATATACATAAAGACAATTTTAAGACACTTTCATCAAAAGCCTGACAGACATAATGACGGACAATAAATTTACGACACTAGGCAAAGACAAAAAACAATACTTCTACTACCAAAGAAAAAAACAAATTACGGACAAAGACATTATAATTTTCTGGCCCCTATGCTATACAACTTTTTAAGTATGGATATATCGGTAAGCAAAATGAAAAACAATCTTTTTAAAACTCTAGTCCATAAATGGATTACTAAAAAGAACTAGACGGGAAGCTGAGGAATATGTTTCATATATCAGAATATAATTTTAATTTCTTGAAAGTCCTTCCTCATTTTATTAATGTAGGTATGTTTTAAAATCTTTTTCCATATTTCTTTTGAAATTTTCATATTTCTTTCAAATTTTTACACAACAATTGATGTGAAAGTATGTACTATTATGCATAAAATCAATAATACACTGACACTCCGGAACGTGCCTGCGGGCCAGTGGAGTGGCTACATCCATAAATAAAAAGGACATTATATTGAATGTACCTATTGTATAAACATTTTTTGTAAACTATGTATTTGTATTATATATGGGATTAAATAAATAAAACCAGCCAATGACAGGCTAGACATCCATATTTCCTTTTTTTATTTTTCCATTTTGGTATTAAAATAGATACGATACTGAGAGATATTTTTTATCTAAATGTGTTATAAATAAGACAATATTCAAAGTTCCATTTCAAAACAAAAGAATTGCTACCGATACATAAAATTAATACCGCACCTTTTTTCTTTTCGTTATTTAATTAATATGAACTAAGGAAATATGTAAGTCTCTTTCATGCATTAATATTTGCATGTGTATTGAAATTTGTTATCTTTTTTATCCAATTGTGGAGAGCAACGCAATATCTGCTATACATTATAGATTGTCTTAGATGTAGCTTATATAGGAATAATGTGTATATTTATTTTACATCGGTTTATTGGAGTACCTGAAGAATGACACCCTCGTCGATTTTTAGCTTCCTTGAGCCATAATTGAGACTTTTCAGTTTTAAGGCGAAATGAAAAGCAGTCTCTCAACTTTTGAACACATGACTCACAAATGAGATAAAGAGATTCCACACCAGTCTCATTGCTTTGAACCTAAAACCAGAATACACAGGGTGTAATATTTCAATTATTTAACGTTTAATTCATAAGAAAGTCTCGGGAAGAAAAAAGTCATGGATATTATAATCGAGAAGGTGAATCGAGAAGTGAAAACGGCTTTGTATACTAATATTACCAACCTCAATGGAAAAGCATTTGTTCAGCATATCAGAGTACATTTCTATATTCCCTTCGTGCATGTGGGTATGGAGCATATTTTTTAATTTTTCTTCAGATAGGCAGCATTGACACACGCCAAAAAAAGGTTCCGATTTAACAGATTCTTCGCTATCGGCGACATCCAACAAGTTGCATAAATTCATTATTGAAAATAAAAAATATCTGTTTCCTGCTAAAGCAATGTGGGAATGACCCAAAAACAGATTACTAAAACTAAAAAAGAAACTATAGGAGAAGAAAAATCACCGATTTGAAAACAAATCACAAAATTTAAGACAAGTGACACAACATAAAGCAAATTAAAACCCAGAAATATAAAATTCGTGAAAATGACAGTCGTGACAGCAGACCAATATTATACACGTATAATCAGAGATAATGTAGAACTATGCGTATAATCAGAGTCGCCAACCCTTATCAAATGGAGTTCGGTAGCCAGAGACAAAAAATCATTAGTTCTATGATAAGTAGTCTTCTTCTTCGTTTTTTCATGGCCTTTTCACATCTCAACTCAGGTGTTCTGGCCAGTGTCGAGTATTTATGTTATTTTTTTTACATATTTACACATGTGTTAGTAATATAATATTTATAAATAAGTTAGTATGTTTACACCATTTATAACTAGATATTTACATAGGATTTTAAATACACGTTTATTGGGTGGGAACAGGAGAGTTAGAATATAAATAGGGAATGGGATATTAATATCAGAGAGGTCGGATAGGAAATCAGGATAACAATCATTTATGGGGCATCCAAAAAAATATGTTTAAATCTTCGTCATCTAGCTGACATTCGCAAATGGCAGAGTCCCGGATGTGGTATATATATTCTAAGATGAGAACCATTGCAGCAGTAACCAATGCGCATTCTGCATATGAAGGATGTCTCAAACTTGTTCAAAATCACTTTGGAAAACCAAGGCTTTTCTTTTACATTTGGCTTCAGTTGGAAAAGATGTCTACCCTTGGCTTGGAAGGAGGCTACCCAATATTCTCACCATGAGCGAAGTTGCTTCTCCTTCGTCATAACAAGGAGATCACCCAGTGGTAGTAAATTACTGTAGGCAGGATCCCCGGAGTGGACCACCTCCTTTGCTAACGCGCCCTTTTTTTCATTCCCGGGAACATCACAATGGCTAGGGATCCAGGACATAATAATACTCTTATTGGATGCCTCTGATAAAGAAAGAAGAAATCGAATTTCCACGCAGAGCTCGTCCACGGGATAAGAGCATGGAGCGGATTTGATTTTTTGCAAGGCACTCAAGGAATCCGACAAGATTAGGAACTTGCTATATTGTGAGCTTAAGGCGTACTTTACAGCTTCTCGGATTGCGATACATTCTGAGGTAAAAACAGGTGCCTTCTTGTGCAATTTGTACAATCTTTGAAATTTGTTGTCTTCACAATATATAGCCGCACTTGTATGGGTTGGCGAATCTGACCGAGATCCATTAGTGTAGATAATTTTCCAACCTATCCATCTTGACGACTGAATACGGTTAAATGTACACTGGGGCTGTAGGTGGCTTTTGACTCCAAATGTGAGTTCAATACTTGGGGCATAAATAGAAGCTTTAAATGGAAAACGATAAAGGGAAAGAAGGTCTTTAGGATAAATGCTAGATTCGAAAGATTTGTAAAAATTAAAACTGTTGACTAGTAAAGGGGGTGGTTTATGAAACCAAAAAATGAGGATGTCACGCAGTCAGAGAGAAACTTTGTCTTTTTGAGGAGCAGGTTGTTTTTTTGGACTGAGCATTTTAGAAGAAATTTATCCGCCAAGTATTGTCTTCTCATACTGAGTGGGGGATCACAAGCTTCTACTTGTAAAGCGTTAATTGGAAATGACTTCATGGCTCCGACAACTAGTCTCAACTTTGGGACTGGATCCGGTCAAGTCTTTGGAGATTCCTTTTTGAACATGGTTCTAAAAGGAACGAGGCATAATCGAGATGGCTCCGGCTATACGCAGTATAAAAAGGTATCTGTATAAAAGGGTGGCTCCCCCACCATATTCGCGAGACTGCTCTTAACGTATTCAATCCGGCTTGACACTTGTTTACTATATGATTCATGTATGAGTTCCATGTAAGATGAGTGTTCAGAATTACTCCCAAGAACTTAATATGGGACGTAAAAGGTACTATTTCATCCCCGTGTTGAATTTTTATGGTTGAGATTTTACGCTGTCTACAGAAGGTTACCTATGGCATTTCTTTTACCAGTTGATAGATCCAAACCATGCTCCACTAACCAATTCCTGATGTTTCGCATACCTCAATTTAGAGTATTTTCTAGATTCTTTGGGTCCTTCCCATATGCATACATGGAGAAATCGTCCGCGTACTGAAGCAAATTTGTCTCTGAGGGAACAATTCCGTTGATGTCATGCGTATAGATATTGAAGAGAATCGGGCTCAGGACAGAACCCGGGGTAGTCCCTTGCTCAACTCTCTTTCCACCACAGCATGACCGCGAACACTGATTTCTACCTTTCTGGAGAGAATCAAATTTGCTATAACGATGATAAATCGTCAACGGGACGAGGTTAGTTCTATTTTGATATTACAAACTCGGTACAAAGGAAAAATGTTTTTTTTGTCTTTCACGATTTTTTGTTGTATTCTCTCCTCAGAAAAAAGTTATGGAGGATTTTTTCTATTTGACAGGTTCTTATTATATGCATATGTATACTTAATAAATTCATGTCAACTCTCTAGGTAAAGCATATTATAATATATTATGGGTAGACTATTAGTATACTTGTAGTCTCCCCAAGCCTGTCTTGCAGGGGCCATCTTCCATGCATCCTCCCAAGCCAGGTCTCCCTTCCGTAGTTTAGACACGAACTGACGACAGAGTGTCAAATTTGAATGTCCAGGAATGCGAGAATCTAATGATTAAGGCGTTTAAAAGTCATTCGCAGTTTATGGCCCGGCCAGCTTTATCGTTTCTGATTCGTACTACAGAGTGCGGCGTCTGCTAATCCTACCAGTACTAAATACAGGTATTTTTGAAAGTTGCCGTATATTAAAATTCTTCAGTTATTTTACTTAAACTTAAGATAAATATTTGAGCGTTGCAAAGAAATCATAACAAAAGTATAATGGTTTACACAGTAATTTCCAGATTAAATTTATTTATGTAAATGTTGTAGTGGTATTTTTTTGGCCTAAGGAGTGAGAACAAAACAAGTAATTTAACTTCTCAGAGAGGCTGTGATTTCATGATAGTAACAGGGAGTCAGGTATCAGAAGTTCAAAGTTTTAACCTCCCTATTTACCACATCTTGTTCCTTTTTTCCTCTAACAAGGCTATATACGACAAACGTAAAATGCCCCGAAAATGAAATTATTTCAGTAAATTGTAAAATCATGCATCAGGCTTGGTTTTGTTAAAAATCCAATTATGTGCCTACTCTGACACACAAATCCGCATTGTATAGAAAAATTGAGGAAGTAACTAGTTGATAATGTTGCCCACCTGTTTTTTGCATTGATTTTATAATGTAGATGCTTCAATGGTGTTATTTTTTTAAACAAAACAGCATTTTTCGCCCAGAAACTAGTAATAAGCCGTATGATAAGGATGATAAAACCTAAAATAACAGTTAATGATCAAGTGGGCAAAATTGCCAACAAATGTGCAGATAATTTTGCCCAGAATATTTTGTCTTCGAAAATTGCATAAATAGAAGAAAAACAAATGTTGTGTGCTTGTAAAAATGCTCAAAATAATTATTATCATTATTCAACGAAATGGATAGGAGAAAAATTTAAGATATTATTAAAGTTTGGTATAACTGGACGAAAGTGTCACGTTTGACGGTAGTTTTTATGTTCCGGATAATTACCTTAGACAGCGTCAGCATAGACTGTTTCACATTCTAATATACAGGACCAACCTGCCAATGG
Source organism: Micrasema longulum (assembly GCF_059751315.1). NCBI lineage: Eukaryota > Metazoa > Arthropoda > Insecta > Trichoptera > Brachycentridae > Micrasema > Micrasema longulum. Next base: position 1,489,271 of record NW_028277807.1, on the reverse strand, counting down.
TTATGCCTGTTGGAAGGGCTATCTCTATGTTGAACAATATTACTTTGGACATTGACATTTTTCACGTCTCTGGGGAAGTTTTTCGTTACAAGATTCTCTTATTTTTTTAACATAATATTATTCTCTGAATATTATGTATAATTATTTTTTATTTTTATAAATACCTAGTTCTACGTTTTTATTTTCATTATTGCCATATGTATGAATTAAGATATTCCATTTTATAATTTACATTTATACGAATAAAGAAAATTGAAAATTTTAAAAAAAGTATTCGTCTCTATCATTATATCCGTTTGAGTTTTGTTTATGGTTTCAGTCAGCCAAGGAGACGTTACCGGTTATTTCCGGTAATTTTGCTTTCCGCCATTTAGCATTATTTGGTTATTCCTCTTTACTCTTTTCCTTCTCTCTGGTTTCGGCGTCGCCTGCCGGGTTGTTTAAGACATTAAATTGGGATATTTTCCTAGAATACTGCTTTGAGTGAGTGTAAAAACTTTCTATGTAAGTATCTAGTATGATTTATACTTGACTGCCAGTCTTTAGACATTTAAAACCCAACATTGACATTTTATATCTAAGTCACTGGAATACTCGTTTTACCGAGATGTCTCCCATCTTTTCTTCGATTTACCAAATCTAAATATTAAAATCTGTGGATCAAAATGCTTTACTCCTCTAGGAAATACGTTGATCTCGTGTAATAATGTCAATTAAAATAAACTAAAAACAAATAGCTGTATTTCACATTAAATATTACCCTATTATACGAAGTCCTTGTATATTTCTGATCGGTCATTCATTGTTAAAAGTTTTATGTAGTAATTGCACACATAAAATTGATTTACGAGTTATCATATTATTATGTACAAACGAATATTATAACCCAATCTCTAGGTCATTGAACTCGAAAATAATTACATTCGAATGTCCGGCAACAGTATAGCAGAGCTCGTGTGCTAAAAATTGATACGCAGTAGATCTACTTATTCACAGTAAACACATTATTGTTCAATCCTCTTAATAAGTAGATGGATAGTACAATATGTATAATATTCTTACTCTTCCACTTCTTCTTGATCAGTTCTGCCGATTGGTGATGTACCATAAACCGGAAATCTTTCACAACTCTCTTATCATTGGTTGATTTATATGAACTAGTGTCGTCGTTCAAAGTAGTTCGTTTGCATTAAAATAAATATATATATTTCGTACATTTTGAAGAAACTTAGCTGCACAATTTAATGCCCTGTTGTAAAGATACCATTTAGTGACTTACGTTGTATCCAAATTAAGGTGACAATAATTGAATCGATTATTTCTAAAATGTCATCAGTCCACATATTTGAGAAAATGTTTTTTCCTCTGAAAGTAAATCTACAATATTGTATCAAAAAGACATTAGTCCAAAATTTCTACGCTGTATACGGCCATACCAAAATATGAATGTGGTTCGAAACGTCACCAGTCCAGGACTAATGACGTTTTGAAAGAACAAGTTCGTTAGACAGCTACAGCAATTTAAATGAACTTATGGTGCATAAAAGGAGAGCTAAATTTTTTTTACAGTAAAATGCAAGAAGTAAAATAAATTTCTGAACAGTGAGATGATGTTATTTAAATATGCATTGATTACATGCAACATCTGCCCTTACCTCATATTCCTGTAGAGGAGATTTTTTATTACAGACAGTTGTGGGTATTTGAATTTTGTGTGCACAACTTAAAAACTGAAAAATCACCGTTTTATTCGTACCATGAAGGTTTAGCCAAAAAAGGACCTAATGAGGTGTGCTCATGTTTAAACGATTATATAAAAAAAATTACATACCTAATGCAGTAAAAACACTACATTTTCTCAGATGGGTGTGCAGGACAAAATCGTGGTAATTCAGTGGTACGATATTTAATGACTCTTTCTGCAAACAAAAAGTATAAGATATTGCACCTGTTCCCCATTCGGGGCCATTCTTTTTTACCGTGTGATCGTAATTTTGGAACGGTCAAATGTCATATTAAAAAGCATGACAGGATTTATTGCCCCCAACAATATGAAAATATGATTTTGGAGTCATCGAATACCGAGAGGTTTCAAGTTTCGAGTGTGGATACCAATCACATTTACGATTTTAAAAACTGGTGGCCAAGATATTAAAAAAAATGTCTGTGAATTCTCTGGGAAAGAATTTTCCACGGATCAAAAAGTATATTTTTTGATCTCACGATATAGTGAGTTTTTTTACGATTTGGGAAAACCTGGATACGATTAAGGTTTCCAATTTTATTGGTGGATTAGTGAAACATAGTTTCTTTCTCGCAATGAGAAACGGATAGCCAGTACTGCCGACTGAAAAGGCATGCACCTCAAAATTGGCCATAAATGTGAAGAAGATTAAAGATGTCAAGAAAATTATTCAATACATTCCTTATGAACATATTCAGTTCTATGAAGAAATTTTGGAATGGCCAACAGATAACTCCAATGATGTGGAAGAAGATTTTAAAAATGTTGTTTTTACCTAATTTTAAAATATGTCTGTTTTATTCAATTAATATCTACTTTTGTCTATATTTTCTCATTAAATAAAATAATTTCATTAAAATAAATGAACCATCTTTCACTTTGCTGCTGTTTTTTTATATAAATCTATTTGGAAAATGTCATTAGTCCATATGTATTTCGAAAAAGTTACTAGTCCATGTCAGAGTATTGTCTGTATCTTTCTTAACTAAGAAAATAAAAATATTTAATAGCTCAAAACATTATGTGCTTCGATCCTTCACAAACTTTTCTAACTTACATTTTGGTTTACTCTAAAGATGAATGAACTAAACAGTTTAAAGTTTCTCCTGTAAAATTGCATAAGTGGGACTCTTACATTTTCAAAATAATCAATTCAATTATAAGTTTGCCTTATTGAGGAACTTCTCTTCATTTGCAAAATGAAGAGGAAACCACAGAAAACTTATTCTGGTGGACTATTGTTATTATTCTTAATTCTTGTTTTTTGCTTCACAAAAATCACACTTTTCCCTCTTTCCAATTCAAATAGATCAAGTCAAAGAAGGAATCGTGTGTCAGAAATACCACATTGTAAAACGAGGCTAGCACAGAGACATGCATATTTTATAGGCCCAAAAATTTTTACTGATAATATTTCATTGATCCCAAACTTACACAACTTTCATTCTTTTAAAAACCACACTCTATCCTGGATTCAAACAAAAGATATTAACTCTTTTTTTCTATAATATATTTTGTTGCCCTTTAATAATAAGGAATATTTTTGTGTTTATTTTGTATTTTTTATTTCCTTTTTTAATTACTTTAAAATAAAAAAGTACCTTATAATCTTTTACAGAATATTTTCTTTTCTTTTTCTTATATTATACAAAAAAAACTGTCTATTTATTATTGGAGCAAAAATTCATAAACATTTCTTGTATACCCACAAACAGGCCATGTCTTTGTGGGATTTTTTGTTTACTATTTTTACTGTTAATATGTTTTTCATTAATATGTATTTAATTGCTGCGTAATTATCCTTTATTTTTTTTAATACTCTGTTTTACTTATGAATATTGTAAAAAATATATTTTTTTAAATCAATGATAAAATCTTCTGTCTAGAATGTCTACTCGAGGTCGTGGCTCCAGGGGGTACAGCCGCGGTGGAGGGGGGTATGGGGGGTACCGGGGCGGGGGCGGTGGCTACCGAGGGGGGCGTGGAGGGGACAGGGGTGGCCGGGGGGGTGGAGGCCACAACTATGGAGGGGATCGCTACGGGGGCCAAGACAAGTACTCCCGTAACGACAGGTCGGATGAAATCGGATTCAAGAAATCGTACAGATCAGTAAGTTATTTAATTTGTGTAACGAGGAAGGTCGAACAAAGCCATGATTTTTAAAAAAGGTGTGCATCATATTATCAGCGCTATGACTTTATTAATGTTTTGTAATTACTCCGCCTGTGACGTCGCAAGTTCTCTTCATTGAGTTCTGCTGATTGGCAAGTTTGCTTCTCGTAAACCAGAAATCTATCACAACACTATCATTGGTTGATTCATTAAAACTTGTGATTTAGTTCATTTTTATCAATTTTTTCATACATTTTCGAGAAATTTTGCAGTACAATTAAATGCCCTTATTTTTACCGAATGTAATAAAAAAAATTGATATGCAATTTTTCCGTAGCCCTGAACTTCCTCATTGAAGGGTGTTAAAACAATGAGGGCATTCTCCACTTTTTTCTGTTTCGAGTAATATGCCATAAACATTTTTTTAAATATTTTTCCCGAACTGCAGGGATAATTTATTATTTTGTTTAATAATTTTGCCAGAAGTTTCTGTATTTAATCGGTAAATTATTTACTTATTAATTAATTAATAGATGGTTTTGATTTTTTTTCTGCAACATTAAGGAGTCCGCCGTTGTTGTTGCGAAACTAAATACATTGAGTCAAAATGTATGAGATACTCATTTATGCTCCGAAACCTTTTCAGTTGTGCTGTAATTCAATCCTGTTGTGATGCAAAAAAAAATTGTTTCTCTATCCATCGCCATATCTAACTTGTTTCAGACCAAGATTTTGAGAATATGGACGTTATAATCTATTATTCGCTGGTCTAAATGATAACTGTGATACTGTGTAATATTCACATTTCTTAACTGCTTTCATGTGCTGATTACTCTAGTAAAGGTGAATGTTCCACATAGTATAATGTAATCATTTAAAGCATATTTGAAAAAATGACCTATTTACAATCTTAGCATGAACCCGTTGTTTCGACTGATACAGTTTTGTTTTGTATTTTGCCATGAAAATTGCTTTTGATCAAAGTGAACTACCAGAACATAGGAATATGAAATTGTGTAAAAACCTTTTAATGACTAACGTACATAAAATTAAACATTTATACAAAATTGCTTGAGTGTCAAACTAGGGTTATTTACCCCGTTCTAAGACAATTAATATAAAGTATACTTATCCCCTTGCGTTGAAGATGTTTATATTGAAATGTTTTAATACAGGATGGACCCAGCGGCTATGGGGGGGGAAGGGAGCACATGAGCAGGGGTGGATCCCCTGACAGGAAAAGAATGCGGATGGATGTAAGACAGCCTCACCTTTAATAGATGTGCTTTCATATGAATATAATCACTATGCTCTTTTCTTGTACCCTAAGTAATGTTTCTTTCAGGTATTAATCTAAAATGTATAGAAACCTTTTATTTTAACATATTATAAAAGCTTATTTTTTTATTATCCCCAGTGAAATTGCTTCAAGCCGATGAAAATAAAATAGTTTTGGTACTACAATATATGAAAGCGTTGAATTTATGGCTGCCAAAGAAGCTAACATAAAAACATAATTTAAACTCTTATCACCTTACCGCAAATGGAAGGGTATGTTCCCACCCGTGATCAGTACCAGAGTAGCTTCACACTGCTAATGCATTATATCCCATGCGAGCCCAGAATAGATGGCAAGATGTTTGAAAATAATCCAGTATTGATTATTCTTTTTTTTTTATTGAAATGGAGACATTTTACTCAGTACGAATTAAAAAAATTCACTCGAATAAAGTATTTGGGATATGTATGGGAAATAAAATACACATAATTTCTTCGGTATTAACCAACGTTAAGCGTGATAGTTTGTCAATAAATTAAAAATTCAAATCTCTGTTACAAAAGGAAGGATTATATTATTTCATTAGTATTGTGGTCAAGAAATCATTAATACACTCCACAATTCATAATCTCAAGTTATACATCTCAAAAAATCGATCCATCCAAATTTGCGAGAGAATGGATTTAATAAATTTGTAAACAATTTCTTTAGTATACAAACATGAAAATATTAATGCCGATGTTTTGTAACACGGTTAGAAAATTCTATCACTAACTTAAATAGAAAGAAAATGAAATAAATGAAGCGGAGATTACGATGTGCCGTTATCTAAATAGCCGCAAAATATACATGTTTGGGCTCGATGGAAACCATCCAAAAGTGAGTGCGAGAAAGGAGAATACTCACCTGTCGATGGCGGGAGGGCTGATGATGGCTTGTGTTCAGGGATCGGGGGGTCGCAGGAGCAACGACTACTCGGAGTACGGGGGTCGCCACGACTCCTACAGCAGCGAGCGCAGAAACTACGTAGAGCGGCGCTCGCCAGCTCGAGAGTACGCGGGAGGCTACCGCAAGGACATGGCGCCCCCGCGCAGCCCCCGGCGCTCCTGGCGGGCCCGGCCGCCACGTTCCTCGCGAGGCGGCTCCTACCGCGGGCAGCGCCCCCGCCGCCTCGTGACGCGCCACTCCGACTACACGGCCCGTCGCCTCAAGCAGGTCAAGTTGCGAAGGTAACCCATCTCTCAATACCTATCTATTCATAACCGCTGCCACGAGTCGATAAACGTATCTTCGTCTCCGAGTACTATTTAACTTTCATTCCTATTAGCGACCCTACTATGAAATATAGCATTCTACCCTCGAAAAAGATTTATTGTAACAGAGCATTTTGAATCATTAGCTCATTGGCAGCGAAGCAAGACTACGTATCGTCGAGCGAGCCGGAAGAGGAAGAGAATTGGGATGAAGAAGAAGAGAAGAAGTCCGTGAAGGAAGAAACGGGGGAAGCTGTAGTGAGCAAGAGCCCCGCGAAGGTGGTTCCAGAAGGGGGCAGTGAGGCAGTGGGGGGGGACGCCACCGACAAGGAGGCTCGGGAGGGTTCGGGCGAGGAGGCAGAGGCCGAAGGGGAGGGAGAGGCGGAGCCAGAGCTGGATGAAGAGAAGCTGCCCCATACCGCGCAGCGCTCCTACATCCGTCTCATGTGCGCACATTGCCGAGAGAAGAGTCTTACTTTCAAGGTACGTTTTCTTTCGCCATTTCTTTAATCATAATTTTTCTCCTTACCTGTTTCGCTTTGTTAAAAACAAATTAATTGCTTTAGCACTAGTAAAATAATAATTACCGAGCCGTACAAAGGTGATAGGTGCAGTGAAACCTCTATCTATCGTTCCTTAACCCAATCCCAGCGGGAACTAACTTCAGACAGTCAGAAATATCGTGCCCCGTACGCGGCGTAGACATTTTCGACTTTGCGGGCTGATACTTTGATATTTGCACGATAGATGACCAAAAAGTTTGTATCGAAATATTCCCTGAACATTTGTTGATGAGTGACATCTCTAAATAACTTTTTATAGCAGGCGAAAAAATCACCGAACAGTTTTTAAATTCCGAGCAGTGACCTCGAGCCGTATCTAGAGGGTCTTATAACCTTATCTCTATGGAACTGTGCGTTGAACGTGTTATTGGGGTACCTTCTATTATTTTTGTTCTGATGAGACATAACAGTTGCATTTATAATAATAACGACTTTAAATAATAACTATTATATTAATTACATTGAAAAGTTTATTTTATTTTGTTAATTTTTTGTTTTTTTTAAATAAACATAATTTAAAAAATAATAATCATCATAATATCTCAATATGTCAAACTGATGTTAAAGTGATGAGCAGATTTGGGAGACAGATTTTAAAGTAAGTGAGAAAGAAGCCCTTTATGTTGAAGATGATATTATAAATATTGTTGTTTCCACGAAAAAATCAGATATTAACCGATGATAAATTCACTTTTATTGTTTTATATGTAGGAACTTCATATCATTAGGATAAGTATATTTTTATTTTAAAAATAAAAATAACATAAATAGGAATTTCTTCATGTTTTCACTTCTCACACATCTTGAAATTTGAACCAATGTCAAAAAATAAGAACATAATATTGGACGAATGAACAAATAATAAGTTTGTTTGTTGAGTTATGTTATAAATAAATGCATTGAAGACTTAATTTAAGAATGTAAACACTAATAATTGTTCTTAAGTGTCTCCATGCAGTGCCCCATCAACACATTCATAAACATGAGTGAGTAATAGCATAGCATAATGTGGCATTTTAAATAATCGTTTTCTCAGATGTGTCATTTATTTCTTCTAACTCTGAATTTGCTTCATACAAAACACACAAAAATAGATTTCATCAATCATTTCACTATCCACCATTTTACCACTAGTATCGTTTGAATTACGCTGTGTATTTTTTTTTTTTTTTAATTTTTATTCCAGTAAAATGGCTATAAAGTGCAGAGCCAATTCTACCAATTTGACCTACTTTTAAATGTTTAACGGAACTTTTAACAATGCACGGAACATTAGAGAAAGAATAACAGTTTATCACTGCTGTTAGCGCCAATGAAGAAGACCCGCGACCTGTACCTTCATCTTCAGAACCATGCGCAATCTTATAAATGAATAAACTTTTTTGTGCAAGTAATTTTTCGGGTTCGATAGTATTTTAATATTTAGTAATATCGCCTTTGCTCTTAATCACTAAAGAAATTCTGTTTGACATCGACAAATATAAATTATTTATAATATCTAATGATATTTTATGTTTCCAAACATGGTTAATGATTTTAATCAATTCCTGGGTATTTTTGGCCCGTTTCTTCGCAATTTTTTGTTTCATTATTGCCTATTAATTTTTAATCGGGTTAAGGTCCGGACTGTTTCCAGGCCAACTCAGTGATGTAACTCCAAAAGACTCTTTGAATTCAATTACCTGTAAGAAAGATATGATATTACAAACCAAGTTACAACAATTTAAATTTATAAAATGAAGTTATATACTCACAGATCGAGCTCGATGGCAAGGCGCAGAATTATCTTGGAATATAGGATTTGAACTAAATTGTGTCATGTCTTCTACTGTAGGAAACAAATGATTTTCCAAAATAGTTTTGTACTGTATGGCATTCATAGTGCCTTAGACTATCTGTAGTGGACCCAAACCATGAGCTGTCATGCACCCCCATATCATGACATAGGGTGAATGCTTTACTGTTCGGGTAATACATTTAGGGTGAAATCTTTCGCCAGGTTTTCGCCGGACTATCGTCTTGCCATCTGGACCAAACACATTAAATTTAGATACATCGGAAAAAATGACTTGTTGCCAATCGTCTATTGTCCAATTTTGGCCCAATCTAGACGAGCCTTCTTCATTTTCTCCGTTAAAAGGGGTTTTTTGCGGGACTTCTTGCTTGGAACCCCTGCTCCAATAATCTCCTGGAAACCGTCCTCACCGAGAACGTGGTTTGGCACGTAGACTGGATCTCTCCGTGTATTTCTGCAGCAGTTAGAAAACGATTTTGGTTCATAAGCTTGGTAACCAGCCGATCTTCTCTAAGAGTTGTCTTGCGCTGCCGACCACTTCCCTTTTTTCGCTCCAGAGAGCCGGTTTCACAATTTAAAAAAAAAACTTTCTCACAGAACACTCCAAGAAACCGATTCTACAAGAAATTTCACGATTCGACATATTTTCCTGTGACAGAGTAATAATTTTCGATTCTACTGCGATAGACATTTGACCCGAACTCTCCATATTTTTGTAGCGATGTTTCTTCAGACGTAGTTTTTAAAAGACTGATGAAGCTTTTAAAAATGTAATTACTTTAAATGTGTAGCCAATATATTCCTTAACAATAAACAAAAGCAATTGTTAAATAATAAAATAGTTTCTAAGAAATAGAGTCAGGTAAACTGGGAATTACGAATAGCAGGGTAATTGCAAACTTTTTTTTGTCCATAGGTGTATTATAAAATATTGTAAGAAAGGAACAATGATGATGATGAATCAACCTTGAAACCGGTCAACATATAACTAAAAAGTTAACATGGTTTATACAAATTTATAAACAAATAGTGTATAACTAGAGGCAACAGTCGGCTATCACTGACTGTTACATGCTAGAAAGTGCTGCAATTCGGGCCTCGTGTTATCGGCATTGTGGGCCTCGATTTATCGGCACTATGGGCCTCAGTTGTTTAGGATCTTGACATCTAGAAATATGGCCCCTTTAGGCTTCACAATTTATTTTTGGTTCTTCGGAGTAATCTAAATGTAGGTAATAATCTGTCACTCAAAATAATGTTACCAAAACCACACAAATTAAACAAATATATTTAATATCTATGCAAAAATTTGGTTTATTAAGCGATTAAAATTGAATAATGAAAATTCTGTAATTTAAAATAATTTCAGTCAGCTGTTGGCGACTGTAACATGGTAACGAATTCGGTCCTTTGGGCCTAAATTAATCTTTCCTCTTGGCCTAATTAAATCAGCCTTACAGGCATCATTGAATTTGTCCCATTGGCCTTATTAAATCGGACCTACGGGCCTCAGTTGATCATCTTTTCGAGCCTTGGTTAATTAGGATCTCTGATGCGCTATTATAATACCATCCATAATGCAAATTAAAATTACTATCAATCATTTATTAATTTAATTATTAAAATCAATATCCATGTATTTGTAAATTTTATTATTTTATAAAAATGGCACTGTGATCCATAATATTGCGCCGGCCTAAATAACTTTTTTTTTTAAATTTAGGAGATAGTAGACAATGTGCCTTTTGATGACAGTTTTTATTTAACATTTTTTTTTTTATTGAAAACCGAAAATTATGCCATTTTATTTTAAAATAATATTTTAAGTATATTTTGTTGAAACAAAATTGTATAATCTTAAGGTGAAATCAAAAGTACAGATATTGCCAGCGCAACGATTTAGGTATCTCAATATTTGCTCAAAAATACAAAAGAAATTTAAGATTAGAATGTATCCACTTTCTGTGGGGAATAATAATTGTTTTTTAGTCTTTGAAATTATCTTTATTTATTATTTGCACACTGTGCATTCCGATGGTACGGTATTCGGGTTACCGGCTTGATTTTATATTCTTATTTATATTATTGTATAAATACTCAACAATAAAACAATTTTTTTGGATTCCATTAGTTGAATTTAAATACTCGAATTGGAATATGTACAAGCACATGAATGAAATTATTTTTAACTGATAACATGACATCTCGAGATTTCTTACGCTAAATCTAATGATTCATGAATTGAATTATTATGAATTTATCTCTATGATTGCAAATTGAGATTCATCATATCCAGCATGGTGAATGGTGAGTGAGAAGTGTGTATTTAAACAAATAATAACCCGGGCGTTACATTTTATTCCTACTCTACATAAGACAGCAAAAGTAAAAGGGAAAAGATTGTAAAAATACTAGAATTTTCTGAGAATCAACAATGGTATAATTAAATCTGCAGACTTACTCACGACATCTGATGTCCCGCAAACATCAGAATGTAATGGATGACGTAGCCCTCAAGCTGAAAGTGATGCTGCAGAGAATGCGCACTTCCCAGCGCAAGCAGCAGCGCTCTCTGGAGGAGGTTCCTGACGATACTCTCGGTGATCAGATGTTCTGCCCACTGTGCAAGCTCATCTACCGCTCCTCCCGCCAGGCTCACTTCCGCTCCGAGGCCCACAAGAACATGAAGAAGTTCTTACTGCCCAATTGCCGAGTGTGTTCTCTTTCATTCCGCACTCCCATGATGTATGAGCACCACATATGCTCTTTGGAACATATCAGGGTATTTATGATCAACTTATTTTTTATGTTTGAAATATGTACTTTTTAAGATATAGAATTACATGCTGTGTTCAATTCCTCTTTTCTTTATCTTAGGCGCTAATTATTTTTTTTTTAATAGTTTTTAAATTTAAAAAGTAACGTGTTTGCAAAATAGATCAATCATTTGAACACTTGTTTTTTCTAAAAGTTTAGATAAATATTATATACTTTTTTTTTATCAACGCAGCAGTTCTATCATGTTTATTCGGAGTTTTAGTGAGACCTATTCTAAATTATGCCCCTTTGTAATAGGTTGAAATTAATTTTCCATCATTGTTATTAATCATTTAGAGACTTTAACTTGCAAATGAGAATCAAGATAAATGTCGATTCTCAAAAGTAATAGAATGAAGTAAAGAAATCATTTTCATAAATCGCCATAATTCTTCCTAGATGTGTCTCGATCTAGATACACATTTTGGATGGTAATCATTTTCTTATAAATATTTCAGAAAAAAGCACAATTGGACAAAAAGCCAGTCAAGGCAAGTGCTGAGGCTGGCAGTGGAGAGGAAGGAATGGATGTGGACTTGGAAAATTTCATGACACTTGATTCAGTGGGGGATGTTGATGGTTAGCATTTATATAATTTTTACATTCAATTGTTTAAATTACCTCATTTTATTAATAATTGTTTTGTAAACTTGCAATTTGCAGAGGTCGATGAAGACAGCGCTGGAGAAAAGAAAAATGAAGATGATACTGATACCAAGTCTAAACCAGAAATCAATATTGGAAGTGAACACGTGAAGAAGATAGAGGTCAGTTAAATTAGTTTGTTTTTTGATGTTCCCCTTAATGCTAAAATCAGGGCCATTTAGGTAAAGAGGTACATGTCACTAAAATTGAGAAAAATTGTTATGTATGCAGTTGCACTGTAAAGGGTTGGGAAAATTTTATTTATTTCAACAATAAAAATGGTTAATGTCATATAATTCAAAAGTACTAGTAGGTACATTGGTAACTTGTATCAAAATTGCCTTTAACAACATGAAAAAAGCAAATATGAGGCGGAACACAATATGACTTGTACCGCTTCACCTGTTTCATCCTTGGGGTCACATATTTAAAGTTTATCCTAAAATAGCACCAAAAATTTTATGTTAAAGAAATAAACCAGTAAGAAACTTTAAATGGCTCCCCTACACAAACAGTATACCCCTTTACCTAAATCCCCTTTACGATCACCATATACCGTCAATTATGTTCCTCAATGACGGACGAGCAACTAATGGTGCCGACATTGCAAATCTTTTTGCAACTCATTTTTCATCCGTTTTTGCAAATAATAATTCCTCATGCTGCGCTATCCCATTACACTATTCAAATACTATAGATTTAAACAGTTGCACAATTTCTAATAATGATGTTTTCCGTTCTATGAACAAATTAACTAATAAAAAGACCACTGGGCCTGATGGTATTCCAGATTTATTATTAAAATTTGTAGCTACACTCTCTCTAAACCAATTTCATTCATGTTTAATCTCTCTCTGTCATCTGGTGAGTTTCCATCCTTATGGAAGATAAGTTATATAAGGCCTATTTTTAAATCAGGCGATAAATCTTATGTTAGCAATTATAGGCCTATTTCAACATTATCTTGTATCCCTAAAATGTTTGAAGCTATAATTGCCAGCAAAATCACGCCCATGTTTAAGAATATACTGATTGATGAACAGCATGGATTTAGATCTGCCAGATCAACCACCTCTAAACCTGGTAGATTATACCCAGGTTATTGTCAAAGCACTCGAAAATGGTCCGCAGATTGACGTTCTTTATACAGATTTTTCTAAGGCATTTGACAAAGTAGATCATAAAATTCTCATGTATAAATTACATGCCTCATTTATTAAATCGTATCTAACTGGTAGGACACAAAATGTTCGGATAAATAACCATTTATCAACCAGTATTGATGTTACATCGGGTGTACCTCATGGTGCTCATTTGGCACCCCTGCTTTTCAATTTGTTTATTAATAATGTTGCTAAATCATTCTCTTACTCTCGTTTTTGGCTCTTCGCGGACGACAACAAAATTCTCAAAATAATTCAAACTTTACAAGACTGCTTTCTTCTTCAATCAGACATTAACTCTTTTAACCGATGGTGTAAAGTCAATAAATTAGAACTAAATATTAAAAAATGCAAAACAATGTCATTTCATAGAACAAAACAACCAATTTCCTTCGAGTACCTATTAGAAAACTCCAAAATTGATGTAGTTAAGTCCATCAGAGATTTAGGAGTTGTTTTGGACTATAAACTGACATACAACGAGCATATAGATAATACAGTAAACAAATCACTGAAATTACTTAGCTTCATTAACCGAATATCCTCTGATTTTACTAATGTCCGTACAATCAAAACTCTTTATTGCTCAACTGTTCGCCCTCTTCTAGAATATGCCTCCGTGGTCTGGTCTCCATTCTATGTCAATCGCATAAATCACATTGAATCAGTCCAACATCGCTTGCTTCGAAAAATAGCGTGGATGCTCGGACTTGGACTTCGGACGCTTCGGACGAAATGGTATAATTGATGTTCCATCATTACTGGGACAAGTAAAATTCAATATTCCGACTCGTAGATTGAGAAACAATAAAGTACTGTTCATCGATCAGCATAGAACAAAGTATGGCCTAAATTCTCCGATGACCCGCCTTTGTCGTATTGTTAACTCAAGATCTGGACTTTTTGGGTTAAGTTTACAACAATTTAAACAAGCACTAAATAAATAGTCCAGATCTTGTCTCGATGTCCCTTATGTTTGTCAATGCTTCTTTTTTTTTTTTTTTAATGTTTTAAACTGTTCTTTTATTGTTATATTTAAACCTTATAAATTGTATACATGGACAATGTCCGTTAATAAATAAATGCCACAGAAATATTCTAGCCATCTGTCATGTAGTTGTGTTATTTGATTTTAATTGGGAGATAATATTATTTATCATTAAATAACACAGATCTTAGGATCTCTTAAAAGATGAAGACGATTTTAAAGTGTTGAACTTCTGTCATGTTTTTTATCATCGGATTATTGACTGCTAGTTTGCATAAATTTGGAAGATCTCTCAGATAAACAGTCACGGGATGTATTTAAAATATTATGAAGTTGCGTGCGGTACTCGGTTACTTTTATTATTAATTTTGGTTAATGGAATGTTTTGTTTATGAAGGTTTATTATTGCGAGCTGTGTAAGATGTATCTGCCACGTGGTGGCGGAGAAGTTGCGCTCCGTCGACACTGCCGCATGCGTACCCATCTCACCAAGTATGTGCGCTTCCGGGACAACCGCACGCTGCGTAAGCAAGCTGAGCGTATTCACCGCATACACCAACAGGCTAAAGAAGGTATGTAATATATAAACAAACAGGTCTACAGAAGGAGGACATTAAACTAACTTCTGACCGCACCATTTATTATAAATAATACTTTTTTAACCCGATCCACGCCATGCGCATGTTCACATGCATTTAACTTTTTATCTCAATTAGTTACACAATACGTAATTGATTTGCTACACTATTGTGTACATATACTTCCAGAAAAATAGTAAAAACAGTGATAAGTGGAAATTGTCAATAATTTTTTTTTTACCTATTTTCAATGATTTCACTAAAAATATTTTTATATTTTTTCAAACAATATTATGTAATCTGTTTTTTATTTGATTTAAAAACAGTGTGTTAAAATTATTTTATGTGTAAATAAATAAAACGAAAATAGAATTTTGAATTGGCACAAAATAATATAAAAGAATTTTTCCCCTAAATGTTGGGAAATTTTATTTATACGGTATCACTTTTTTTTCTATGGCGTCACTAAAAACAACTGTCATAATAGATCGCGGATTTTTTAACCATCTTTTTTATAACTTTAAATATTTATATTGTTATGTTTTAAACATCGCAATTTAATGATATGAAAACTTTAAATTTTCTAAATGTTTGTCAACTGTGTATCATGATTTGTACGAGTCAATATGACGTTTTTGTTCAAATGAAAACTAAGACTAACCCTAAAGGAAAACACTTGAACAAAAAGGTCCATTACACTGCACCTGCTTTGAATTTAGGTTAAGACCATAATTTATCCTTTATTAGTTGTTTACCTGTTTTTATTCTTCATTCGCGCAATTCGTAAAAAACGTTAATTGGGGGTAATATTTGTATAAGAATTAGGAGAACGTAAAATCGAGGAACGTAAAAACGAAATTTTACTGTACATATGTTTAACACTGGTAGTATTAAATGCAATATAATTTATTTAATTTGCAGAAAAGAAAGAAGTTTCAACAGTCCCAGGAGAGGATGTGGAGGTGAAGAAAGAGATTGTGGAAAATGCAGAGGGCGAGGGTAAAGAGAATGGGGTGAGTGCGGGAGGGACGGTGGCTGCACCGGCTGCCGGGGAGGGGGAGTGGGCAGATGTGGACCAGGAACTCGGGGACTTACTCCGCGATGTGGAGCAGCAGCACAAGTCTAGCGACGATGAAGACGATTCCAACACTGGAAGGTAACTCCTTATAATAGAGATAAATCAGTAGAGACTGAGATAATGTGCACGCTGGTATTCCAAATGCTTTCGTGGCCGTATTATCTCGTGTATTTTGTATGTAAATACACGAGAACAACTGTTTTCTCGTGCTGCGAAATAGCACCACAGGCTTATGTGTGTACCTGTGTCCTTTACACGGTGTGTAATATTTTGATTTGTTAATGTAGCAATGAAAGTTTAGTTTATTTTGTGTAAAATAAATATTATTTATATGAAACTTTCTGCCAACACCTCACCTACCGTACTCTTGATCAATTTTTCTTACTGATTTGAGATATTTAGAGATAAATCCCCCAAATTTAAATCTGATAGTTGTCTACAAAAATTTGAACTCACTCAAAATACTGTTACAATTTTTATAAGTGAATTTCTGACCACCAAGCACTCTCCCAAGTATGCAACTCTAATAATAAAATGTGTTCACATTGCAGATATGACAGATTCCGTAAATCTGACAAGAAGCCGGATTTAGGGGAAGCCAAGGGAGAATCGGCTCTGGAGACTGCTAAGAAGGAAGTTGCAGTACCTAATGGGGGAGCAGCTGATGTTGTAGTCAAACCTTAGGTTAATCAATAATAATAATAATGCATTAAAAAAAATATTGTTTGTAAGAGTTCTGATTGATTTGTCTAATAATGTAATCAAATTATAATTAGTGGTTTTAGAGTGGATGTACAACAGATCTAAATAAAACAATGATATAATATTCTTTAGGCATTTTTATTATAAAATTTATATTTTCAAATTGATGAAAATGTCAACATATTTTTGCTATCTACAAATAGTAGATACTTTTTTCTATGTATAGTTTCAGGGCTTAAATTGGACGATTTTTACTCACATCATAGCGTACCTGGCTTTACAATGAACTGAAAACATAAACAAAAATCATTTATTAATATTTTTACTTTAAAAACTAAATTACTCATCGGTACAATCAAATTACAATATTTTATGTACCTATGAATTCTGAAACAGGATCATTTTCCCCCTCTGCCCTCATTGTGCCGGTAATTTCTTCATTTTCCACCATTGGTAAGACCAGTTGAACAAATTCTGGGGTGTATGGAGGAGCGATTGCGTCTAATACCTATGAGATAATTATTGTGATGAATGCACTATTCAATAAGAGATTACGTAAAATCATAGTGGATGTGGTAAAAATTTTTTCTTACAAGAAACATTTTATAATAATCTTTATCTACACCTAATTGTGCATAAGACATAATCGCAATGTATCTCGATAATTTACTACGCGAAGATAAGATGAATTGTCTTACATCAGGGCAACACTAAATATTTCATTGAAAAACTACTTTAAATTTATCAAGTCAACTAGTTAGGAATCAGACTAGAGACATTATGCATGCAAAAGAAGCTAACACACTACAACACAAGATAGGCAAAAAGATACATTACCTCGGTGACAAAGTATCTGATAAGTGAAATGTCAGTATCATCACGTTGCCAGCAATGTTTTATGTATTTAAGTACAGGAACTACACATCCTCGACTTAAAAGATTCACCATTCTATCAAGAAGCATTTTTCTCAATTCTAACTGTAAAAAAAATTTTTTTTTTAATTAATCATTTATTTTTCATACCTCATATTACATTATACATATAATTTTCAATTGGATGCCGAGTACTCATTTAGTAAGAATACAAGAACATAAATTCAGACGGTGCTGAATTTTGCAAATGGAAAAACTGCCGTTATGTTTATTTCAAAAGAACCCTTAACTAACAAATCTGTAAACGTGCATGTTATTTTTGAGAAAAATGAACCGTTGAGTTGAGCTGAAATAAGGTACCTGCACTAATATTTCCAACTCATCCTGCGGCGTTTCAAACAGTCGCACTAGGAGCTGGAGAAGCTGATGATGCAGTAAAGGATGCAGGCCCGCGACTTCGTCTAAGAGAGCGAGGTGTAGGGGACAGTGTTCTGTGCTGAGCTTGAAATAGGATGGCTCTAGTACAGTGCACTGTACCCAGCGGATCACTCCTACACCTACCACAGGAAACCTACAAAATGCATCTTATTTATTTTTGCGCAGAAATCATTGGGTCATCCGTAGAAGCTCTGTGTTATGCCTGGATTTACCTCAACTCTTTTTCTGAAAATGGCATCAGATTGGAACGATTTTTATCACCAATTCTGATTCTGAAAATTAAGACATTCAAAGGTCACTCATAATGAGGAAAATCGGTTGTTTTTTTTATTTGTTAACTCATTCACGCCTGTGAGCGTCTGTGACAGCACTACTATGCGGTGCTCTATCACATGTGAGTAATTCATTATTAAAAAGGTTTGTAGCTTAAGTATTCATATTTAAATATAGTCTATAATATTCATGGTCACAAACAAAATGAGTGTTTAAAGTAATAAATAAAATAAGTGCTTAAAGTAAAAAATAAAATATGTAGATTTTGAAAATATCAACTAAAGGCCGTTTTGCATTGGGCATAAAATGGTACAAGATCTAGTGCAAGTTCTAGCTCAGTTTTTTTAACAATAATTATTGTGCCAAATCTTAAGTTCATTTTATTAGCTGTACAATTTCAAGGAATGCTTAGTTCTAAATCCCCTTTTTACAATTTTCACTAATTGATTCTTCTCTCATTAGCTCTGATTTTTTATATTTGTATCTAGAAAATAATAAAATTTTAGAAAACATTAAAAAAACTTTATGTAGGTAGTCATCTATAACTACTTATTTATTTTGTTTTTTCAATAAATAAATTGTTGATTTTATTTATTAAGAAAACAATGATCTTTCTTAGTTTTCACTCAATTTGTAAATTAAATAAATAAAATGACACAAGCAACAAAAAATTTAATACACCTTCAAAGTTGAAGCTTACAGTGGAATATGCGCGCAGCTCTTGGTTCAAATATTTGTTGGAAAATAGGACGTGTTCTATGTTTTATGAATTTCACCACATATTTTATCCAATTTGTTTATTTCGACACAATATTTACTGGACTGAATTCTGCACAAGATCTTGCACCATTTACTGACGAATGTAATACGGGCTTAAGCCAATTTTTTATTTAAAATATTTTTATGTAGTGTATTATCAGCGCTATGATTTTTGAAATTTTTTAAATGACTTCGCGTGTAGTGTTATAAGTTCTCTATCACAACGCTATCATTGGTCGATTTGGAAGAACTAGTGACGTCGTTCAAAGTAGTTCATTTTTATTAAAATCTTTTGTTTTTAATACATTTTCGAGAAACTTCACCGTACAATTGAATGCTTTAATTTTTACACACGTAAGAAAAAAAACTTTTCAAAAAATATTTCCGTAGCACTGAACCTCCTCATTGAACACTACCTTCTTCACATCTAACCCCAGAACAAACTTCCCTAACAAACCGAGTTGTGGAGCAATGGAGCCTTCCCGGGAAAATGGTGATTGAAAAGGCAAGATTAGTGCACACTCGGTTAATGTGTTCAAAAACCACCTACACCATTCAAAATGGTATATGAATTAGCTTAATGCTGATAGTGTTGTATAATTTTATTATAATATAATAATTTTGCAATATTTCAGATTTCCGGACCTTAACTATAAAACTTCTTGTCATAAACATAATTTACTTAGTCTTGAGGATCGTCGTTTGTTATTAGATATGGGGATTTTACATGACATTCTTAATGGACGTCTTGATAGTCCTGTTCTGGTTTCTGAGTTGGCCCTTAACGTACCTGGCTACCGCACCCGTCACACGAATCTATCTCTTTTCCATGTACCCACAGTTCGCACCAACTATGCACAGAACTCTCCTCTGATTCGCTTGACGCGTAATTATAATTTATTTTTCAATTACATAGACATATTTAACTGCAGTAAACTCACTTTTAAAACCAAAATTAAAAAACTATTATTTGAAAAAAATTATGTTTCGTTATAAAAAAATAAAATATTTTTACATTATAAATTTTAATTGTTTCTATTCACTCATATCAAATACACACTTACCCTGTCCCTAAACCTACCCTCACACCCATATTCACATACCTACCAAAACCACACTCCACTTTTTTACACACGCATCCTCACACAAAAAAAAAAACTCGCACACATGCACTTCTATGAATTATATCTAACTGAACTGGATTTTTATAATTGTATTTATGTGGAAAACTGATTTGGCTTTATTTTATGTTTTTTTTATAATGTTGTGTATATTTTTTTGTATTGCTGTTGTTTTTCTTAATAAACAAAAAAAAAATTATAAAGTTGGCAATAATATTCATGCAAATTGGTATTGAAGAAATAACCTACAGTAAGGCAAAACAGAGTGCTAAGAAACATATACATTGTGATGAAGAAGTTCCGGGGGGCAAAGCACCCACCTGAACTTTCTCATCCACTGACCGGATGAGCTAAGTAAAGCATTCCGTGTAACCTATGCACCACACAGATCCTCGAATAAAACACATTTTTCGAATTCAACACTTGTTTATTCTATTATTCTTAAAATATAAACTCCGACTGAGACAAAAAAATATAGTAACGATATATCAAAATTGTAAAGCTATAATATGTTCTCTACTGAGATAATACACGTTAGGAACAATATATATAAAATATGTACAACCTAATCTGTTTCCCAATGAGATGTTACAATGTAGGAACAAAATATAAATAAATGTATAGAACCTAATAAAATTTATTGCTTTATGAATATCATAAGTACAAAAATGTATTATTTCAACATGAAATGAAACAAAACCAATATGTTTTATGAAGGACTTATCTGATAACATAAAATTTGTTAGAATGTATTATTATTATTATGTTTACATATTTAAACAAAAATTAAAGAAAAATCAAAGTAAAGTGAATAGTGAATCCAAATCTAGGTTAGCTTGTATTACAAAAACGTTTTCAATGAAAAGTTTAGTGCATATTTGGTTAAATGTATAAATGGTTATTTGTGTATAATGAAATTCATTCATTATAACTAAATGCTATGAGTTGCTTATTTGTGGTGGTGTAGAATATCTTACAACTAATTAAGTAGCTACAAACTTATAATCTAGTAACAAAAAGCCAAATGAGACTAACTCATATTGTTTGTGAAAATCAAGCTGTATGGTCGACTTTTACAAACAATACAACAGCTTTATCACTTGCTTCACCACAGAAATGGAAGTCATAAAGCTGGAACTAATCTAATCATAATCTGATCTAACTTGAAGAGCAGTTCATTTTACACGAATGAATATTTACTCAATGAACAACTAAAATACCATCTTTTCCAATAAATGTCAGGAATTAAATTACCGTTTAAGAAAACGTTCATTATAAAATGCAAGGTCGGTAAACAGTAGAACATAAGAATTTTTGTCATGTCAATATGCTAATCCCTAGTAAGAAAACCTGCAATCTTGATTTACAGAGGCGAAACTGGATTACTCCTAACAATCCACGGGGTGAAGAATGGTACAACTTGTCACGAAGAATACTTTGGGTTGGTTGTGAAATATCTCCATGCATTTACTTGAAAACACAAAACCGAAACTTTCAACTGCAATCCTCTACACCATCAGATCCTATTGATACTACCGCTTCCAAAAAAACGAAGTTAAAAGGCTGATAAACAGATGAAATTCGGACATGATTTCGTTTTCGTTCATTTACTCCCCTCAAAGTTGGTCCCCGACTTGATCTATTTGTTGCCCTGTGACATGGTCTAAGGGTGCTTTCAGATACTCAATTCTGTAGCGGTTCGAAAATGTTAGCTTTGAATTTCCACGTGGTCAGTAAGAACATATTAGGTTATAGTATTAATTATATATATACAGATAAAAGGGACCCTGTTAAATTCAAGTAATTAGTATTTGGACACAAGAATAGTCTCCAATGGTTGAGAATACATTATTATTTGATACTCACCGGACCCGGGTCCCTTCACGTGTTTTTCGGACCTCGTCCGACCGGCTTTCCCAAAACCATAGAACAGACCAGAAATACGCCCCGTATCGTGTGGCATAGATAAGCGGGGCTGCACGCGCAAGAAAAAAAAATGTGACGACGTACCTGTCTAAATTTATTTGTCACAACATATCGAAGGTGAAAAGCGTATTAATTTGTACACAGTGCACCGACGATATGTATATCTATATGCATGTATATGCAAGTGCAAGTTTCTGATTTTTAAAAACGAATTATTATTGTAGCTTACATGAATACAAAAGTATTATAAAGATAATTTACATGTGTTAAATATTATGTAAAAAATGCTGACCTTATGCAGTGGTAGAGTGTGGAGAGTTCCGCCGTGAGTTCAGACGATCCCTTGCTTATATTACAAATTGTGTGTACTTTTTCTATCGCTTGAATGGTCGGTTTTAACTCTTCTTTATTTATAGTTCTTTTTACTTGTGCTTTTCTTGCCGGGGTTTCGATAACACTTGCAGAATAAGCTAGCAAGTATATATATTTTGGTTTATGTTCAGGATTCAGTTTTACTCCAGGTTTAAACAATGAATCTACAAGTAGTTCTGTAAAAAAATAATGAGGTTTATTTACATAACAATTTTACATGCAGTTTTAATAAAAATCTAAAATATTAGTTACGACTCGTTTGTGTAATATTTTTAATGAATTCTAAGCTAATTTTATATGGACACCACAATTTTTTTTTAGTTAAGATACCTAAGTTCTATTTTTATTATTGATAAAACATATAATACATGAACAAGCACAGCGCGGGCGCGGGTCTAAACTGTGCGACTCGGTTATAAGCTTAGACTATACCCTGTCTGCGTAATCTATAAGTGTGAAAGCTCTACAATTAATGATATGAATAATAAACGTATAAAACATGTGAGTCTAGGTCCTGTAAAAAAAAAAAAATTCACACAGAACTGTACTTTTCATCCACCCAGACACAGATGATTATTACATACAAAATAATTATGTGTAGTCAAAGAAATAAGCGTAAGTCTAACGAAAATTACTATTCAAAATAAATATTATCTGTAACAGATATATTAAACATGGAAGTTATTCTAAATTAAATTAAATCTAATCTTCATATTGACTGTGAGTTAGTAGTAAAAAATATTACTTTAGTACCCATTATTAGGTATGCATATTTTTATGTGACATAAAATCTATCAAGACCATGCTGAAATTAAAAATAAAATTGACAAAAACAAAAATGTATACTATCGACTTGTCCTGAGACTTGATCGACGAAAAAGATTTGTAAAGATAATTTAAACACAATACCTAAAAATTGAGGCGTTCTTATAAGATCGATGGGAGGAGGTTCTGGAAGATTATAGTTTCTAAACAAGACTGAAATGTCAGCCGGGTTTAGAGCATTTCTGGAAAGCATGGAGCTAAGGGCCTCACATGCTTGTGGAAAACTGGCTGCTCCATTTAATGCCATAGTTATTGGAGTTACATCGTGGTGGCTATAAAAATATTCTTGTGAAAATACTAGTAAAGAACATACATACAAAATCAATTAACTTACTTATACAAACTGACATAATGTCACTATGGACTATTCTACTGAGAACTTTTCCTTCTGCTCAAAAAGGGCATTTGATTTTGTATTTGAGAGTATCCAGCAAACTAAATTACATACTTTCAAGTGATAATTCAAACGTTGGCAAAGCTTTATCAACATAGAAAATAATAATAAAACAAATATGACCAAAACTTAGAGCCACAAATAAATACAGTTGGTAAATTTAAGAATATGTGCAAGTTAGACCTAAAGTATTTATTTAAAAAAACACAAGGTTACAATGTTACTATTTTAGAGGCAAAGAGGAGAAAATAGGCAGGCATGAAATATATCACCACAACACCAAGACCAATTGAGAAAAAATATTGGAAATCTTGGATTTTTCTCTTGCAACTGGCGGGAATCAAACCCGCTAAACCAATTTCATAGTTGGCCGTCTAGTCAACAGTCTAATAATATATTGCAATTTGATGATTTCCTAAAGTTATTTGGGCCTTTTTTTACAAATATACATTTTATAAAACACTGCATTTGCCAATTTTATATGTACAAAAGAAATATCAAAATCAGTTTTAATTTATTGTTTTAAGTTTCTGAAAAAATCTTCTCCTTTAATCTTTTATAGAAATGAGAATTATTTCACAATGACTCATTTAAATTACAACTTTAAAAAATTATGTCTAAATATCCGTAATGTTTTTGGAATACTTAAGACATAACCACAGATTTTTTTTTTATAGCGTAGGTGCGAAAAGCACACTTAAAAAATAATTAAAATACATGAATGACCTTTGTTGTGCACACCGAGTTATCTCTTGTGAAAGTCTCTTCATGATAGCCCCACCTCGACTCTCTTGTGCCAAGATATGAATAATAACTTGGCTATACACATATGTATGCTGCCCGTGGCAAACCATTTTCTGGAAAGGCAATAAAAAGTTTAATTATTTGTGAATAAAGAAAGATGTAAAGGAAATTATATGGTATTCATTCTCTGATCTGCACTTAATAGTACATAGATATGGCACTGAAGTTAGAGCACATTAAATTAAATTAGAATTCATAGAAACGGTAAATTGGTATAGAATGAACAAATGTTTGTTCGGACGTATTGTCTTTTTGTTTTTTATTTTAATTTATTGTGTTTTAAAGAATCTTAGAGTTTCTATGTAAAAAATAAATAAAACACCAACTGTAATGCTATCTTGATCAATAATATAACAAGGGCATGAAATAATATCATTGTCAATATTCCTCCATTTAACACAACATTTGGTCAAAAGTGAATGGATATGCCAAATTGTTTAATATGCTTCCCCAAAAAAATAAACTGACAAATGACGAAAAATCTTTCAAATAAGAAATCAAAATCTGACTGAAGCATATTAGCATAGAATAAGAAAAAAAAGTTGAGTGACATGTGAACAATGTGAATTAAACACTGTAAAATCCTCCTTAAAACAGATTATCCTAATAAGGAAGACTCTTAAATGAATGTTTTATACTTTGTTTCTCATTTAGTATAATATGATCACATGCATGTACTCAAGTATAATAAATATTTAAAATAAAACATCAGTCAGATTTAAAATTTACACTAAAAATGCATTTTGTAACTAAGTAGATATTATAATAATAAGTATGTACATCTCCATTCCCCTCCTTATCCTCTCTTTAAGCATCCTTGTCCTAATCCCGCCCAATTTACAATAACTAACTGTTTTTTAAAAAATCTTTAATTATTGAAAAATATTTACGAGTACATGAAAATAACATTTTTATAAGTATAAACTTATATGTAATATATTTTCTTTACTAACTTTGTGGAAATCTGTTATTAGTTCTGAGTTTATACACTATATCTGTTTGTTTACTATAAATATGTACGTAGAACTGTTGATTTCCCAAATAAAATAAAAGATCACACAAAGTTTATTTTAGGTTTAAGTCATTAAGTTTACTGAATACATATCAAATTCAATTACAGCGCATTCCTGTACACTCCTCTGCCAGTCTTCGGTGTTTTGTAGAAATCCGGCAATAGCTGTTTTTAAAACTCTTGAGAAAACTTCTATTTGTTGTGCAGCTGTAGAAATGCTGGTGATTTCTCCTTGAAAACCGGCATCAGATATGAGCTAGAACATTAACGTTTGATAAAATATATCTCAATTCAATGATTTATTATTACATAAACTTACAAAATGTTGCTCCTTGTCTGACAAATTGTAGGAAAAAAATAAGGGGTCCCATTATAAGATAATTTTTGGAATAAGCTGGTTTTTGTATGTGAAAGAAAGGAGTTTATTATTTATTTTAAAGTAGACGTTTTTGTTCGTTTTTTACTGTGTTTGAACGTAAATATATATTTCACATTAATTGAAAACCCATTTTCAGTAAATATAAACTAAGTGTCCCACTAATAAAGTCTTTATTCTTATTTTTGCTCTTCTATAAAATGAATTATTTCCTGATGAGCCTATTTTTGCCATGTACCGTTTATACCTTTACTAACCTTGATTGTGAAATTTAACATAAGGCAGTCAGGATATTCTTCGGCCAGTCTATAGATGAGAGATCGCCACGTGGGATGTTCAATCATCTCAGTCAACCAAGCGGGTGTCTGCAATCATTATTATTCATAAATATAAAAATGATATTTCATGCTCCCTAGACTGGATTAATAATAACGAGATATACCATCTTACTCTTGTGTATATTACGAACTACGGACCATTAGATCAGAATAAGGGATTAATGATGATGATATATTGAAAATATTAAATGATCGAGCTAATATTTTCCTTGTTAATTATACTTTTCCTAAAAAAAGGTACTGTAATTTAGCAAAATGAGGAATTATTACCGTAGTATTTAACTGAGTACAAAATATATTTTTATTTTCATATAATTTTGACAAAACTATGTTTTGTATAGAGGATTTAGATTTTTAAAACCTCGCCTTACTTTTTATTTGTGACATTACATTTCCCTCCTAGTTTTCAAAATCTGTGGATTTTTACCTACTACTATCAAATGGATGTTCTTAATTTTGGAAAACTAATTTCAGAATGATAACGATCGCATCCACCAGTAGACTAGAGCGACATAAATTATGCCTGGTGATCAACGAAAGTCGTTTTGACAGAAAAAAAATATACGGTAGCGTGGCGGTACCACCGGCGTAATTTTCTTTGTACATTTTAGAGAAATTTCTCCATATAATAAATGTTAATATTAGTATGATGTCTAGAAATATATTTTTATAATACGATATCATTCAACTTGCTCATTCATTTCTTGTTGATCATCATCATTCCATGTCTGCTCCCTGGAGCATATGGTGTTCAGAAACAGCCTCCGGGTCTCTCTTTTGCAGGTCTCTTCTGTGCATTCTCCCAAGCCGGGTTCGTGCCTGTAGTTCTGACGAACAGTCAGTAAAGGGTGTCCAGGATGCTGAGAAACTTATACTTTAAAAAGTAGACAAGCGTTGTTAAAGGTCTTGAGAGGCATATGGTAATAGAATCGCCTCCAATTGATGACAGTTATCGCAGAAAGTTTTTTTGTTTTTTTTTGCATCAGTAAGTTATCTTATCCATTTATTCATTCCTATCAAAGTCAAACAAATTGATAAAAAAATGTAAATGTAATGATATAAAAAGATCACCTCTCCCTCCTCGGTGAAGATGGTATCGGCTTTTTTTGGGTCAAATGTTTTGAGAATCATATCTTTCAAATGATTTTCTACCATTGCCTGAACTTCTGTAACTTTTACACCTAGAACAATAAATTAAAACTACTATAATAATACATTAATATACATATTGTAACGACTATATTTCATCCTGCCCCATTTAAGTAACGCGTGATTAAGCACGAGTCTAAATGATATGGCAAAAAGCGCGGCAATACCATACATAAAGCATGGCAATACCACGTTAGACTGTGCATTTCTAGAAAAGTGAAGCAACGTGACAAAATCAAAGATGTAGTTCTTTTATTATCGAGGAATGTAAGTACTATGTAATTGAATTTGTAATCGTATTGTCGTTTCAATTTGTCAGAACAAGGAATCTAATGAGGTATTTTTTGTCCATAAGTATAGGCTTCCTAAACACCCTATTTTATTTTTAATATATTTAAAATATCTGGTATATTACCAACTTTATAATGGATTATCATTACATCTGTCTAAATCCTGGCGATTTACGTCAATTTCTACCTACAAAATCTAAATAATTAAATCCGAGTTTGATTTGACAACAATAAAATTGGTCGAAGTATTATTTAGAGGAATGACGCGTACAGCAATGGCTTACGCCAAGATATTGGCCGGATGTACCTTTAAAAACTGGAACCTTTCACATAACACTCTGGCTATTTGATACGAAAAAACTTTGAATGTCTACAAAGAAGATTTTAAATAATTTAACGTGGATGAATCAAATAGTGTCAAGAATCAAATATTTTTTATTTATTCTCATTTTTAATTTAATTTTCTAAATCATTTGACAATTTGGTCTTTTAGATTGTATATTTAGCTAGGTAAACGCATAAAACTGTATAATTTTGTATGCTTGTAAAAATAAAATTGTAATTTCGAGAGATGCCTTTGTTATTTTGCAATTACCTGGTCTACATGTTTTAATTAACATTACACAGTGATTATTGAGGCTCCGAGACTATTGAAATTTTGAATCCTATTTTTATCTTGAATTTTCGGAAAGGTCGGACATAAGTATTGTCCTCATTTTGGAGAGATTCTCATCTTTACTGGTTGAGCGACACTGGTGAATAGCGTATATTTTGTGAGGAGTTTGATCTGCATTTATTTGTTCGGCTTACTTTTGCATTGTCTCACAAAAATGCACAGAGCGTAGCTGTCAACCAATAAAGGCACAATTTTTCTATATAATTAGAGTTTAAATTTTTTGTAAATCTTTGAAATATGTTGATACATTGAGTGTCGACATTTCTTTTATTTTAAAAGAAAATTTGGTCATTTTTTTATTATTGGTCATTCCTCACGGAAGGCCGTTACAATATTAACTGCCATTTGAAGGTGATCCTAAACGAAAATATGTACAAAACAGAAAAAAAAATGTCTTATTTTTTAATTATAATAATAAAAATACGTTATAGTTTTATTCCACTTTTATTTTAAAATATTTTATTTTTTTACCAGTGAAGTAGTAAAAATCAGAACATTTAGTTGTACGGCGGAGTTTCTCAAAAACGTATGAAAAATTAATATATTTTTAAAAATAAAAATGAACTACTTCGAAACGTCACAACTTCAAGCTAACACGTGTTTACAATAACCAACCATTTAAAGCTTTGAGTTGTTGTGACAGATTTCCTGTTTCCGGGCCAACCATATTTTGACATTTAGCGGTGCGGGGTTTTTAAATGTCAGAAAACCTCTCCGACTTGAACTCGTGACATTGCGGGCGGTATAATTTCGAAGTTTTGGTGGGAATTTAAAAATTACAAAACTTTAAAAAATCGGAGCAATGATAGTATAATACATAAAAATATTCAGCTTAGTTTAATAGTCTACTAACAAATAAAAAAATATTTCAGTAAAAACCACTGAACTTTCTGATTCTTTTGACACAAACTATTACCACCAAATTTAAAACAAATAATCATCATTCCGCGTTCGCTCCCTGGCTGTAGCACGCAGTATCCATAAACAGCCTCGGGGCTTTTCTGTCGGCTACCAGCTCTTGTGCATCCACACACCGCAGTCTCAACTTAGCTGCTAACAGATTAAGTATCAGCAGTTGACACCCAGGATGTTGCGATGCCTTATAAAGTGGGTAGATGATTAAAGCTCCTGGAAGGCATATTTAGTATGTGACCCAGTCAATTGTATCCCCTTCGCTTGATGACAGCTACTGGGTCCGTTATAGCAAAAGTACATTGAAAAAAAATAAACAATTTGTTATTTACCCCCTAAAATAAGCCACTCGGCCAACAAATTGGCCATTTGAGCAACAGCGCTGTAATTGTGAGAGAGTTGTGCGATGACTTGCTCCGGGTTGCCCCCAGCTTGGAAGTAGCGCTTTAGCTGTGTGAATATTCCTGGCTCCATGATGTAATCGGATGTGGTAAACTTCTCTAAGCATTCTTTCAGAACTTCTGCTGGATTCTCTAGAGCCTCCTCTGTTCCATCATCCTAAAAGCAATCAATGAGTAAGGTAAAGCATTTTCTTCAGTTTCTAAAGTGTGAAAGGTAATTCATTGTTGAATGTGTATTGGTTCATTAATAAGAGCAACAAAAAGAACATTAGAAAGCAAAACAAATACATCGTTGACAATCTTCAAACTTACTTCATAATCTACCATATCTCCACCTTCCCAGGTTCGTTCTTCTTCATATTGACCTGGCATATTTAAATGTGTTAAATTAGCTCAATTCCTAATTGTGAAAAACTGCGTTTAGCACACAATTATAAATGCAGTATCATTACGAATAGGCATATTATTTCATTTGTTTTTAATAAACGCAAACCACTAATAAAAGTAAATTGGTGTAAAATGGTAAATAATGCTAGACTTCGAATATTAATTTTGACAATCTGACATTTGTCATGAATGTTTGTAATTTGTAAGATAAAATATAATATAGATTGGTTATCGCTTAGCGTTTGGTATAGACAATGTTACAAATTAATCGTTTATTTTTTTTCCAAATACGGATTCAGTCAACACCGATCTACATACAGGCCTGCACACCGAAACATAATGGCCGCCGTATGGGGCTATAGTAAATCTGTGTAAGAGTACAACTATCAAATGTTACTGCTGTAAAGTACCTAGAGACGAGTTGCAATGAGTTAAGTTAACAGTATTATAATGTAAACCTTACATTTTTGACATAATTAATAATAAATAGTTTAATTAAAACAACAAATTTGTTTATAAGTATATGTAAATATGTATATATATATTTGATTACAAACATATGAAAAATTTAATCATTCGAATGCTTTCACGAATAAAATTTACTGAGTACCCATGTAAAAAAAACAATATTCATTTAATTTGAATTCACAAATGAACCAATGAATACAGGGTTATTCAATGTATTCAACACATAATAAAATTACGATATACACATAAGTAATAAACTAATTTAAAAAAAGGTGAAAGACAGTAATGGCTAGTATCTACAATCACATAAAATATATCCCACCTATCAATTAAAAGATATTTATGTTGTATTTATGAACGCAAGGTTTTTGATGTACGCAGATGATAAAAAAATATACTTCAAAGTTAAGAATCCCCTTGACTGTCTTAAACTTCAAGATGATCTAAACCGTTTGACAGAATACTATTTGAAAAATCGTATTAACGTCAATGTATCAAAGTGTTTGCTTATTTCTTTTTCGCGAGGTCGACATCCCATCCCATATCATTATATATTAGAAAACCAACCTGTTCAGAGAGTTGATACCGTACGCGATCTGGGTGTTATTCTTGATAGCAAACTTACATTTGAGAATCACTTCGATGACATACTGACCCGTGCACATAGAAACCTTGGTTTTGTACTTCGTACATGTCAGGTATTTAAAGATATCGCGTGTATTAAAATGGTCTACTTTGCTCATGTTCGCAGTTTGCTCGAGTATGCCTCTTCTGTTTGGTCTCCACAATATGTCACACATAAAGAAAAGTTCAAGAAAATTCAATGGACATTTCTTAGACATCTTAACTGGAGATGCAGGTATACCGATCTCAATTATATGTCTTCCTGCAAAAAACACCACTTGCTTACTTTAGAAGATCACCGTCTACTGTTGGACATGGGGGTGCTTTATGACATACTTAGTGGACGCCTTGATAGTCTGGCTCTTTTATCGAAGTTATCATTAAATGTCCCCGGCTACCGCACCCGTCACACGTCAAGCTCTCTATTTCATGTGCCAGCAGTTCGTACGAACTATACCCAGAATTCTCCACTTATACGTTTTGCTGGTGAATATAATTTGAACTTTCCCCTTATTGATCCATTTGATTGTAAAAAATAACATTTAAAATGCGCGTCTTAAAACATACTTTTTTGTCTTATACTTAGTTTCAATAATAAAGTCTTATTTTATTATATTTTATCTCTAATTCTTAATATTTTAAATATATTTATATTTTCAACACTTGACACTTGTGCAATATTTACACACATGTCCACCCTCATTCCAATATAACACCCACCCTCTCACTCACTTACACTCACACAAACACACTAGTATGTATTGTACGTATATCTAATGTATTTCTGTGGATATCTGTCATTGGTTTTATTCTCTGTATATTTTATTTGTTGTATTTTTGTTACATGTATTACTGTTGATATCCCCAATAAATAAAAATAAAAAATATATTTAAAAAGATTAAAAAAATGAAAATAAAAAAGCTGTTTTATAAAATCTTAAAGATATTGGTACTTATGCAAAAATATTTTTTTACTGAATACAAAAGACAATCAACATACGCAAAGAAAAATGTATTAATTAACAACACAAATAAAAAAAATATTTATAGTCTGCTCGTATATACACTCAATGACAAAAAAAATATTGATTAAACAATTTTACCATAGTTTCATGTATATTTTTTTATTTGACTTTTTGTACTTAATGTTATTTGTACATTACCAAATGGCAATTTCTTTTAACCAACCGATAAAATAATAGTTTTATTTTTATAATTAAAGTTACAGAACATATTCAATGGAAAATTAAAATTAAAAAGCCAAATATACATATATACAAATAGAATTAAACGTATTTGTTCATAAATTACCTTTAATCAAAACTATTACTCTATAGGAAAAAGGTAAAAAGAGGAAAGGAGGGATTATATATATTGAATTACAAGGAAAAGTTACACTACAAAAGGCAATCAATATTATCAAAATTACCTTTCCGAACCTAATGGTGCATACGGCGCTGTATTAGTACACTAATCGCAGTGTATCTTGATCATATTTGTAAGATGAAGGGAAGATGATCAGTCTTACGCTTCAGTTACCAGTTCAGGGACTATGAAATATGCTACTGTAAAAACACATTTTTAAATAAATATGTAATGTCAACCATTTCAGGGATCGAGCCAGAGACCTATTGCATGGTAGGCAAACGCGCTGACCACTGCACCACGAGGCCGACAAAGAATGTACACAAAGAAAAATTAATTCAACAATGTTTTGAGTACCAATGTTTTGGTATGTCCAAATGTTTGTAGACTGTCTGGATTTTCTCCCTAGGGAGTAATTTAGATCCAAATTTGTTGCAACAGAGAGGGAAAACATTTTAAAGAAGGGAATATGGAAGTCTAGCCATTTATAGGGCTTATGATCTGTCATTGGCTGGTTTAACTGGCCACTTTACACATAACAAAGGTTTCAGCTCTTTAACTTCACCAAAATCAACAAATGAATGAATTGAGAAATTGTGAATGTTCAAACTACTACAACTACTACTACTACTACCATCACGCCATTTCCCCATATGGGTATGCAGAGAGAATGGACCGCCACACACGTCTCTCCTGGCATACATTCCTAGCTTCTTCCACATTCATACATGCCCTTCGGTTCTGTCAGCTTTTGACATGACGTCCCTCCATATCCAGGACATTCATCGTCCTACAAGAAACGCC
Organism: Micrasema longulum; assembly: GCF_059751315.1. Lineage (NCBI taxonomy): Eukaryota > Metazoa > Arthropoda > Insecta > Trichoptera > Brachycentridae > Micrasema > Micrasema longulum. Next base: position 1,455,967 of record NW_028277807.1, on the reverse strand, counting down.
AGTTTCCTGCACCGCCAGCGAGTATGTCCTAAATACGGCCGCCCAGTCTTCCAGCTGGTTTTCGTCGTCACCAACGCGACGGGACCGAATCCCGAGAGCCGCCCCAAGGCTCTATCCATGGCAGATCTCCGCCCAAGACATCGCCCAGCATGTGCTCATCCAAGCCCAGCATCCGGACCACCATCCGTCAACTCTCCGCATAAGTGAAACCACCGGTAACATTGTGTTAGAATTAAGATTTAACCCAGATAGCAAGGTAAACTTGAATCAAGCTTGTATTAAGTTTGAAGTATCAAGAGTTCAAGCTTGATACAAGTTTAAGGTTGCAACTTAAGGCAAAAAAAACTTAAGGCAAATTTAAATCAAACTTCTTAGTTACCATCCAACAAACTTTCATAATGATATTTTTTACAAACATCCTTCAAGGTTGTCACCCCAACGTTCATGCAATTTTGGATTTATTTCTACAAAGCAAAAAAAAACAAAAAAAAACAAACAAAAAAAAACAAAAATCAACAAAGCTTCTCAAAATTATTAAAATTAAATAAAATATCTTGTTATTATTACTCAGTATTTTTATTTTGAATAAATAATAAAAATTACAGGCTATTTTTGCCAAGAAAGTCAGATGATGTTGTGATGTCAAATAATTCATGTCAATTGACTGGAGATCAGAGTCCAGTGCATTCTTTTGTCTCTCAGCTCTGAAACAAATAAATAAAACTGTTTTATAACTTACTAGCTTTTTGACTAGTGGGATTTCTCATGGTAAAAAGTATCCGCTATTCAAATCAAAATTTGTTGCAACAGAGGGAAAACATTATGAGAAGAGAATATAGAAGTCTAGGTATTTACTGGGCTTATGTACTGTCATTGGCTGGTTTAAGTGGCCATTTTACAAACTGTAACATTCAGCGTTCTGCATATGTTTAAACATTTTCATTTCCTCAACTCTTCCATCTGTTAACTTTTGTGAAGTATAAAGGCTGATAGTTCAGCCGGATAAATCTCGCCCACATAATAAAGGTTTCAGCACTTTTACTTCACAAAAGATAGCTGATGGAAGAGTTGAGGAAATGTGGATGTTTAAACATAGGCAGTATGGTGAACGTTACACAGTGTGTAAAGTGACCTCTGAAACCAGTCGATGACAGATTATAAGCTCTGTAAATGCCTAGACTTCCATATTCCTTTTTCTATCAAAAATGTTTTCCCTCTCTGTTGCAACAAATTTGGCTCTTAATAAATTCCCGAGGGATAAAAAATGTTTACAAACATTTGGACATACCCAAAACGTTGTTGATTAAATTAACTGGTATAAGGAGTATAAAAATAGAAAAATTGATTTCCAGCGTTGCCTCGTAGGAGAAATGGTTCAGCCGAATGAATCTCACCCACATGATTAAGGTTTCAGTTCTTATAATTCACAAAAGTTAACAGATGGAAAAATTGAGGAAATTTGATGTTTAAACATAGGCAGAATGGTGAATGTTACACAGTGTGTAAAATGTCCCCTAAAACCAGTCAATGACAGGTCATAAGCTCTGTAAGCGTCTAGACTTACATATTCCCTTTTCAAAAATGTTTTCTTTTTCTGTTGCAATAAATCGAGAACTTTTTATTTTCCTCATTTCATCGTCAAGAGTCTAAATTGGAAATTTCTTCAGCTTTTTAAAAATGCTTCCCATACTTTTAAAAGTCGTGCTTTCCAGTACGTTTCTAAAAATAAAAAAAAGCTGTTTTACTTTGGATGCAATTTTCAAATGTTACTAACATAAAATATGACATAAATATTTAAAACATGACATATCAGTTTTCAGCATGCACAGTTATAAAACTTAATTACATACCATACTTTTCCAGAATTTACATTTGACCAATATTCTTTGTTGATTGCTGTTCGGTTTTCATAATTAAAGGAGGTATTGCATCTGCGAAAGCATTTTCTACTAAAACCAGTACATTATTTTCCATTGACGTGTCTTTTTGACATGAAAATCTGTATTGGAAGTATGCTGGAACGAAATAATTCAATCAATTATGTTTTGATGCAATGACATACCTAATAGTATAATGTTTGTGATATTTAATAATTAATCAGTTTAAACTATTGTAAGCATGATACAATGAACGAGATACTAATATCATTAATGATGGTAAAATATTTTCAAACTTATTTTAAAAGAACTCCTGACACGACGGTTTTGTCGGAAAATTCATTTTTATTGTTTTTTCCTCGGTGGCATATCAATAGTTTATCTTTTAAACGGAGTATTATAACTATAACAATATTAAAAGTTTTAAAATCCCCCAACTGTAAATGCGTAATTAATACGAATTTCAGAGAATAAAACGTTGAAATTTGACAGCGCCAAATATAGACCACACAATGTTATTTTTCTATGACTAGAGCAGTGTTGCCAATCTGAATGTTGTTTGGAATCAACATCTATTTTAGTATTTGTCCTGCACTAATTTAATTCGGTGGCCTCCGTGGTGCAGTGGTTAGGACATTAGACTCACATACGGAAGGTTCTGGGTTCGATTCCCGGAGAACACAAACATTAAATGTGTTTTTTTTAAGGCTGGGTGTATCGTGGTGTAATTCACCACTGTAATTGGGCCTCACGGCCTGTTGTGGTGCCAATAAAAAATCGATCGTGTAGAAAAGTCCCGGGAAAATATAACGGTTTAAATAAAAATAAATAAAAAAGGAATTCTCTCCATATTTTTATGTATATGGCAATGTGTTGGTCATCACTGTATGAATTTCGGATTCTGAAATATCATTCTTGACATAACAAGATTCCAGCAAGTTTTGTGAAAAACTTGTCTCGTCAAATTTGACATAACAATATTCCAGCAACTTTTGATAAAAAAAAATCCGTATCAACCTTTCATCAATCTTAAATCAAGTTTGTACCAAGTTTCACTGCTATCTGGGAAGTGAAGGAGTGACAATTATGAACTGCATTAGCTAAGGACCTAGCTCGGTAAGTAATATTTATTTTTTCTCATGTTTGCAATTAGTTCTAAGACAATTTCCACTTGTTCTAGCTTAATAAACATAGGTATATAAAACATTCGAGCTTTTTAAATTATCTTCCAGTTTACACGTTTTCAAGATAAATTTAAGTTTTAATAATTTTCTTTTGGGCTTTAAATTAATTAAGTTTTAATTAGAATTACATTATCATGACGGGGAATTGAAATAGAAAAATACATGGCGAAGTAACTTCTATACCATATATCCACACTAGGAAGACGCGATCATCCATTAAACGAAATAAACTTAGAGGAAGCAAGAACGTCCGCCAAACGGAAACTTGAGATGAATTAGAAGATCGCGTCTTCCTAGTGTCTTATTCGATATGTGGTGTACAAAGTTACTTCGCGTTCTCTATTTGTATTCCCTGTCATGATAATGCAATTAAGATTAGAACTAAATGAATTTAAAGCCCAAAAGAAAATAAAGAAAACTTATATCTATTCTGAAAACGATTAAATTGGAAGATAATTCAAAAAGCTTGATGTACTTACGTTTATTAAGCTAAAACATGGGAAATGTCTTAAACTAACTACAACATGGGGAAAAAAAGAAATTTACTTACAGAGCTGGGTTCTTAACTAATGCAGTTCCTAATTGTCACTCTTCACTTGTATCTTAATGCTAACACAATGTTACCGGTGGTTTCACTTATGTGTAGAAATGACGGATGGTGGTCCGTACGCTGTGTTCGGACGAACACATGCTAGGCGATGTCCTGGTCGGAGATCTGCCATGGATAGAACCTTGAACGGCTCTCGGGATTCGGCAAAAAAAACATAAAACTATTTAGCAAAGACAAACAAGGGCAATACAATAATGCTATACAATGTATTCATAAACACGATTAACATGTAAGATTTCGAGCTAACCATGCCAATCCATCTTCATCCACTGTTTTAGTGGCGATAAGATCTATGAAAAGCCGGACTATCTATTCCAAAGAATTAGAAGTTGTGTGACGAATTGACTTATCTACACATTCTGGACATTAGGGCATAAAAACAAAAGTTGCTATAAGAAGATTGAATAAATATCAGATTTCGATTATGTCGATATTCTTGCATTATATACGACTGAGACAGACATTATCGACTAAATCAAGATCCTTGCAATATGATGGGAGTGCTGTGTTGGTTTTGACATGTAGAGCAAATGGATGGTAAAAAAAACAGGCAAAACAAGGATTCGCCATGCGAATGCATCTTAATTAATGAAGAAAATAAGGAAGACCGAGAAAGACATGACTTAACTTAAAAAAGACTGTCACAGAATCTGTCATTCAAGTCAAAATTTAGGCAATAATTGATTTTTGTTTTTCACTCACACTTTTGAATCGTATTATGCACGTGTGACAAGCATGGATAAAAAACGTAATTAAAAATTGACGTTGATTTTAAAATCGGATTTACTCATTGATTTAGTATTAAAAAATCACTTATCTGTCAATCAACCAATAAAAAGCCAGCATTTGGGTCACGTGGCTAATAATCTGTCATTGTTGGCTGTGACATAAAAATACCAAATCAGCTTAGTTTCATTACATAAAATAATTGTTTTGCGCAAAAGCGAAAAATTAGCCACATACTACCTACCTGAGTAAAAAAAAGTTATGCTTGCTTAAATTCATCTACATGACAAATTGATAGATGCCCGTCTTTTTTATTACACTACACATTTATAGTTGGAAGTTTCTTTATTCAATGGAAGAAGTTGAAGAATAGGTATAGTTAGTGAATTTGCGAAATATAAAGGTTAATATTACCTAACGTCTTGCAGCTACAAAGCGCACGGAGTGATAAAATTCAAGCAACGAAAAACATATTTTCTTTAATTCAGCAAAAATAAAATTACTCAATAATGTCACTTTATGGCATATGCAGCAAAGATGTATTATGTCACATTATAACATGTGCAGTGAGATGTATTATGTAGCTTTACTAATGTTTTTTAGGTATATTTCTAAAATACAAACATGTCTTGGATGTTTTTTTCTTACGTTTAGGCTTGGAAAACATTCGATGAACTGTCAGAAAAGGTGACAATTATCTTGTGTTCGGTTTATTCGAGTAAAAAAAAATGTTTTTTTTTAACATTTTGAATTTGCGTTGTGGTCTTTTGTTTTTACATCGTATATCGTCTAGACTAACAACCTACTTTGACTTTCACAGCATTTTTGAAAACACAGCCAAACTAGAATGACCATCAAATAGTTTCATTTTTGAGTTAATTTTGAAAGTTTATAATACCAAATCGAGAAATTTCATGTAGTCGAAGGATGTGAGGAACACCCTTAAAGGTGATAAATAAATGGGGTTCTTTTGAGAATTGGCTAGCATGAACTAAAAGGTTATTATTATTAAAATGCATTATTGTTGAGAAATCCCAGAATATAAAACAAAAGAATGTACTAGAAGGTTATATTAATTTGAATTTAGATATTTTTTAATATCGCCGCGTTTTTTCCCAAAACAAACAAAGATTGATTGTATAGTGAATAATGAAAATACCTGCTTATTTTACGGGGAAAAGGGGTTTTAATGCAATTATATTTTAGACAGGTATGTATAGCTTGTATCAATATCAGTACTAGATATAAACACATTTTTGTCGGTACCTGTTATGGAATTTGGTAAAAGGCTATAGAATACATTAGATACCTATGTACATTGTCATTATTAATTTGTATATTGTCTATTGGGCGTCGAATGCGTTATTTTATTCGGCGTATATTTGTATATATATATATATATATATCATATACTTTCGTTTCGTCATTTCTATGTGATTTCTATGGTTTAGTCAAAACACGAAGGCACTGATTTCTGATTTGATCACTGAAAATTTCAAATTTTCTTCAAAATTTTCCCTCGGCAGCCTTGTGCCTCGGTTCTTAGATTGACCATACATGTTATGTGTGTTATGAGTTTAACGTGATTGTTTATAATCAATCAGAATCTTAAACTTTTGAAGAGTGCTTGCCCACAATATTTGCGTTATTTGGTTAAACTTTTTGGCGCTTTTTGGTTAAAGTTTTGTTTGTTTCCCTTATTATTCCTGTTTTTAAGTATCAAAAATAATAATTGAGGCATCTATTTTTCAATTTTTTAAATAAAAATGTCGGTTAATGATAACGAGCCACTGATATATGGTAATTATTTAAAAGATTTGTCATTTCAGGTTAAATTTGTACTGGACTTTTGTACTATTTACAGTATATATTTTTTATAATATTCTATAAATCTTGTACAGATTCTATTACCTGGCCTAATGATCATGTGGAAAAACTTATATCTAGAATGAAGCAGCACATTCCCTCTTCAGATAGTTTACGCCATCAATCGAGAGCTGCACGCTTACCATGGGACTTGGTAAGTTATTTGTAAATTAAATTTGATAGGTAACGGGGAATACTTAAGTATATGTGTTACTACTTTTCTGTCTATCACCTGTAAAAGAGTGATATCTTTACCATCACTTAGCAAACAAACACTTATCTCTGTGTCGAGTCAAAAACAGTCATTTTTCCTTACCGGCGGCTTGAGTACGTAAAGAAAGAATCAAACGATCTGTGTAAAGCGAAAGAGAATGAAATATTTGTTTTGTTTACTTTTGAGAAACACATTATGATTTCATTTTAATGTCTCAAATTGCAAATTAATCTACTTAAAAAGAAACAAGGCAAAAAATGATATTACTGTGTAAGGGGATATAGCATACAACACAAATCACGGAATGCACAAAAGTTTTTTATTTAAGCACTAGAATAATCCAAATAAATGCAGATGAACTTCCTATAGGAATTTCTGTTAGAACTAAAAAGATTTCAGATGTTGGAAAATTAATCATGAAACGATTTGGAAAAAAACAAGGAATTGGAGAAATCGGAAGATTTATGATTCTATAAAAACTTAAGTTCCTAGGACAACCAAGATACTTTGTAATTTTTATGTAAATGCTGATTTAATGTATTATGAGAGTTACTTGTTAGATTTCCTTATACCAAGGAATAACTATACCCTGTGTAAAAATACTAGTATAACTATACTAAGTTTATTCCATCATTTATTTTTTGACCATGCCACATTTCTGTGTGCATTTATGAACAAGCTGCTTCTGCATGTGCAGTAGAGTGGGCCGATGATGTATGGAGTTTTTTTTTATTTTTTTAGATGTCAAAGTGAAAGGGGTGTAAAAAGTTGCATTTTTGATCACATTGAACGTAAAAATTATCAAAAAAAATATTCCATACTACTTTTGGCCCGTAACCGAGGTTTGAAGTCTATACATTTTGGTATTTTCCAGTAAAATTTTTAGTCATCTCAAAATATCGAATTTCATGCTTTCGCGACATCTTTGACCAGTCTCGAAGATGTCGCAAAAGCGATGAAACCGGTCACTGAATATTCCAAATTTGTGGATTAAAGTATCACTCGCCTTTTATTTCTATAATAAACAACAACATTGCATATCAAATTTCTGTTTCTTTGGATAATGTCCAAAACAGGAGTCTCCATCTACGACCCCCGGGCTAACACCGGCTTCACTCCTAGTTGTGATGCAGTATCACATTATAAGAGCATTAACACTGTCCAAATTATTTACTGAAATGATAAATAAAACCCTTTTTAGAAACTGGTTGCTGACCATCTGAATTAGAAAGAATCGTCCTCTTTTCCTAATTTACTCTAATTTATGAATATTAATAGTAAATCATGATTCGCAGATCGCATTTGAACATCATTCTGAATTAGAATGCCAGCATATGTACAAGTTAGTCCTGCAGAGGGTTCGAGGTTTCCGGCTTCTAGAAGAAATTTTGAATGAAGCTGAAGTTTGGATCAAAAATCCCTGGACTGACTTCTACGGTGGAAAGTCTAAAGTATGTAATATATCAACCGAAAGATTCACGCACCATTCTGAATTTATTTTGTTGCTAATTTATATTTGTGTCAGTAACTCGAAGATTGTATATTCTCATCACCCTTTTATGTAGTCATGAAAATTTAATGATCTTTCTTTTTCAGAATCGCCATCCAGACATGCCAAAGAAACCTCTCACTTCCTACCTTTTATTCTTCCAGGACCAAGTAAAAACTTTAAAAGAAGAGATGCCGGAGCTGTCGGTTGTAAGTTTTAAAATATATTTTTAAATTGGTTAGCAAATAATTAATCCCCTTTTGTGTACAATCAATTATTAAGTAGATGTATATATTTTTTACTGATTGTCTGATTTTTTAGATAGAAATGTCAAAAATAATTGGTGAAAAATTTAGAAACTTAAAGGAAAAGCGAAAAGCTAAATATATTAAACGGGCCGAACTTTCCAAACAAGAATATGAAAGGAAAATGGAACTATTTCTGTAAGTAAATTAACTTTTTACATTACAGATAATTTTTTAAACATTGAATATTCGAACAAGCTAGTGAATTTAATTTGTAGTAGTTTGTCTTAATTGAAGTTAGGTGCAACTTGGTTTACTGATGATATGACAGGTGTTTCCGCATTTGACTGGCATTTTAAGGTATAGACAAGCATGCGTTCAGCATTTCTAATTGGATTATCTAAGATTTTCAAGTACCAGTAAATTTTTGACACTAAAGGGAGAATCTGGAGCCTGGCAATGCTGAGCACCCCCCCCCCCCCGCCCCACCCCACCAAACCCCACCACACCCCACCCCACCCCACCCCAACCCCACCGCAACCCCACCCCACCCCACGTAATAACCAAGTTTGACTGTACATAATATAGAACATAATAAAAACACAAAACTCAAAAATAAAAACACCATAAATTAAAACATCTTTCTACCTATTTGAAATGTACATAATATGCTTTTCTTTATTACTGTCACGTGCGTCCCAGAGTTTAAAGAAGATTAACATAAAAAACAACAAGGAAGAATTGAAGAAATATGGATATTCAAACATGAGTGGTGAATGTTACTCAGTGTGTAAAGTCATAACCCACTAATGATAGATCCTTTTAATACCTAACTTCCACATCCTCCTTTGTAAAGACATTCTTCATCTTTGTTTATAATATTTGTCAATCTTTAAGATCATTTACATTTGATTTCAGGGCGGAACATCCTTCGGAAAGGAAAAAAATGTCTAAAAGTTCAAATAATAAAAAGATTACGGCCTTTAAGCTTTATATGGAGGATCAAATTCAAACAAATCCCGAAGCAAATGAAAAACCTTTAAAGGAGTTGTTCGTGTTTTTCCGCCAGCAATGGGAAAACCTTCCGGAAAATGAAAAGTTACCCTGGCTTCTCTGGGCAGAGAAGAAACAGAAAGAAATTGAAGTATGCACTTATGAAATGCAGTAAAACCTCGTTTTTACGTTCCTCAATTTTACGTTTTCCTGCTTTTTATGCCGAATTGTTAAGGTCCCATTTTTTCCCATACATTCTCATACAAATATCCCCCCCAACTAATGTTTTTGTGTTTTTCATAACCCAGGTTTTACATTGAAAGTTTTGAAAACTCATTCAATCTGTCAAAAAATGTTGAGCCGCGTAGGTAAATATTAATAATCCCCAATTATGGCACTTTTCACAATTTTTCTGCAGTATATTTAGTATGAATATACTAGAATTAGTACAGTAAATATATTTTTATGTAATTTCATTTTTTCCATACATTTTTCAATTCCTCACTTTAGCGTTTTCCTCAGTTTTAATTTTTTTTTTGTTGCTCCCTAGAAAAACGTAAAACGGGTTTTACTGTATTTGCTAATTACAATAAATGCCTATTGGTGTAGTGGGTTTGGCTACCATGCATTAGGTTTTAGCTTCGTTTCCAATACACCAAAAGGCGGACACAAATTTTCTACCACAATGTAAAAATGCTCTTAATATCCAAAATTAATATTTTTTTAGGAATTAAGTGATTTTGTAAAAACAAATACTGTTTCAAAATCAGTATTAACAAAAAAAGAAAAAGATATTTGTGATCGAGCTGGAAAACCAGTCAAGCCTCCAAGGAATATTTACATATTATTTACCAGGATGATGCACAGATCTGAAGATATTCTGAGTTTGCCATCCAAGGTAATCCCTATACTTCTATTTTCTTCTCTAAAATGTTCTTCATCTCTCTCCTAATCTGTATCAACACATCGGATGTGTTGTATTGTCACAGTAAATAAAAAATTAACAAAATATTATTTAGAAAACAAGAGTTTAGGAAAGTACAAGAAACTGAGTGTTTTTTTAGTCTTTTTTCCTTTCAAGCACTGACTGATATTGTATATCATTTGATCTACTGTTGTTATAATATTGCATTAACTCTCACTTCAAATTTTCTTGCTTCATTTAAAAGATATTGACACGCTATGTCGTGCCAGTTTTTGTGTTGTTTTTGGCGCTTAGATATGTTTTGGGGGAACTAGTTTTGATTTAAGCGGAGGATGAGCCTTTCGCGCATATATTGTATTGTCGTTTGACCATGCTGCAAGTGGATTTGGAGTGGCTGGAGAGCTGTCTCGCCACTTGTGATATCTGGCTACTATTTTCATTCAAAGTGCTGGACTGGCGTCTGAAGCGTAAGGTTGATCACCTTACCTTCTTGTAATGGATGATCGATATATGCTACTTTTGATGTACCAATGCAACGCATTGTGCACGATCGGGTGCAAACAGGGATAAAATTATGATTTCTTTTTATATCCAGGATCGTATGAAAGAAATATCAACCAGGTGGAAAGCTCTCGCAGCTGACAAACGGGAAGAGTTGAAATATCAACTAGAAGAAAAAAACAATCAATATAAAGAGGAAGTGAACTGTTACCTCAAAGAAAATCCCCATCAAATAGCCAAGTATGTATCTATGAATTCATGTTAGAAGAGAAACTATGCTGTGTGGCATAAGCAATTCATTATAATATAAATCAATCCAGAAAAATGATAGATGAGTACAGTACTTTTTATGGTTTTTAAAGGAGCAACAAAAAAGTGTAAAACTCAGGAAAATGCTAAAGTGGGGAAATGAAAAACGTATGGATAAAATGGAATTACTTAAAAATAAAATTAATGTGCTAGACTATAGCGTAAATATACTGCCCGAAAAGTTTCAAAAAATGTCATAATTGGGGGATTTTGAATACTTTGACCTATTTTAAATGATTTCATTAAAAACATTTTGTATTTTTTCAGTCAATATTATAATGGGATTTTTCATTGAATTAAAAAAAAGTTAAAATAATTTAAAAATAAATAAATAAATGTGTTCAAGATAGAATCAGTTGCGGCATATTCCTTTGTTGATGGGGGCTCGAGTATTCCGTCGTTACCTAGTATCGACCCCCACTTTTCAGGCGTCAGTAGGTTATTCAATCGCTGCTGCACTTGCAAAAATACTCTAAAAGCATGCTGCTGGGCATATCTTTTGTAGGTGGCTGTGACGGAAGATCAGGTTCAATCTTGTTAACAGACTACAAGAATACAGAGTATCTATGGCTTTTCAAATCATCTCCATGAATAGGATAGTGCCAAAAACATTTGCTCACTGGCTCGCGACACCTCTGGTGTTGATGAGGCATTTTAAAATACATCGATAATGGCTCTAAGACGTTTATTTTTCTCAAAAAGTTTGATAATCTGTTCTTAACCTTTTCTAAATAAGGATGAGGTGGTGTCACACCCACTAAAAGCACGTATAAAAATAATATTTTTTAAAGTATTTTCAGGTTTTTGTAACTCCAAGGATAATAGATTGAGTTTTTCTACTGACATTTCTTGGTGGAACTGCATTTTAATTATAAAAATACTTAAATAGTTTTATGCCACTTTTATTTATAATTTTTACCAGTGACCGAGTTTCGTCATGCCTGACATCAGTGACCAGTCTGACAATGTCGCTCACGACGAAACCTGGTCCAAAGAAAAGTTTATTTATGTGTCAATTTTCCCATTCCCATTTTTTTTTTGAGGAGCTAATGCAATCAGCAAGACAAGCAAAGCAATATCTTCTCCTACAACTGCAGTGTTAGTGTTATTCAATGATTTGTTAATACCATATTGCACAACGAGGTGTCAGCATCTCTATCGGCTATTTCTTTTTTAATGCCTATGGTTGCCATTTTTTACACAGCATACGGATTAACTCTATTTTGTTATTCTCGTTTGTAAGAAACTGTTCCTGCTGAACTGTTACCCCCACGATTTTGTCAAAATTAATGTTACTTGATGTTTTAGTGCTTTTTCTTCGCATTTGTTCAGCTCGCTTAGTGCTATTGGTGGTGTCGTTATAGCCATAAAAAAACAACATTGCAATTAATACTATAGTGGTTTTTGGCTTAAGACACATACTGATCGCATGTATAGGAAAATACATGCAATCAGTATGTGTCTTATAGAGCTAAGACTCCACTTCACGCGATGCAGAAGAAAGCCACCATCAATCACATTAACAGTAACCTTGAGATCCAATGCTGACTCTTCAACTGGAAAAATTCTGTGTACATGGTAGATTTGATATTTTTTCTCATTATATTTTCATTGAAAAGTGCCAACGGGAATGGCGCCAATTCGTACCTTAAAAGATCCAGCAAGTCTTTCACTTTTCTTTGTTATTGCATAGACCCAGTGATATGTGATCTAGATATTCTAAAGTCTAAATTTGAAATAGCGTAATCTGCCGGTCTAAAAGTAATTATATTTTAGTTACATAAAACTTTTAAGTATATTTTTTATTGTTGCGTGATTTTAAAAAAACATTTGTTTTAAAATGGCAAAATCGTATGATTTCCTCATTTTGCGTGCGTTTTACCAGACTACAGCCTTAAAGGCGACTGAGGAACCGTGGCAAGATGGAGTGAATGGAGCAAACTGCGAATGCTTGTGGTGAAGGGGGGGAAGTAATAAAATAAAAGAGAGCGAGGATTCACGTGCATGTGTAAGAGGGAGATAAAAAATTATTTGACAAAAAGTATTGCTCACCCAGTCGTTTGCCTTATACTCTGATGAAAAATCTCAAATAACCTAGTTTTTTTTTATTTTGTCTGCCACTGTATCTTCGAAAATATTAATCCTAAAAATATTTATGTAACCGTTTTTGTAGAAAATTTTGTATACTTTAATTTGTTAATAAAACATTTTACGCTAAGTGATAGTTTTGGAAGTATTTGTAAAAAACTCAAAAGCAACCTTTAAACCCTCCCCCACCCTTAGCATACCCCCCACCCTCGGGGACTTTTAGTATGTTATGCAGTAGATACCAACAAACAATCATTGCTAAGTTTCAGAACACCGGGCTTTTTTACCCCTCGATCACCTATTTTTGGTCTAATTTGCCTGGGCTAATTCTCCATTTCGGTCAAACGCAGTGGCACATGGCTCGGCGTTTTTCGACGCATCTAATGAGTTTTGAAAATTTTTCGCTGTAAAACCGAGGTTATGAAAAACGTAAAAAATGTTAATTGGAGGGAATTTTCGAATTAGAATGTATGGAAAAAATGGGACCTGAACATTTCGAAAATATCAAATTGAAAAATGTAAAAACGAGGTTTTACGGTATATTTAATTATTTGACTTATATTTTAATAAGTTATAAACTTACTATACACCGCCAACACATGTATTCTATAACTTTTTCCCTTTATGTTGCACTAAAATATTATTATATCTCTTTTGACTTGTTTTTTAAATGTACCTATACATAAGATAATATTTAGTTTTGTATAAATGATCCTAACACTGTATAATTTTTACCAGTCTGAAGATGACCATTAGAAGGTGAAAACATTGATTGGTCAAATAAATAAGTGGAAATGTAACGAGTATTTTTTATTTATAACTTATATTGAAACATGTATGTGTAAGTAATTATATAATTACAATGGAATGCCGCCAAGAATTGTCAATAAATAACAATAACTTAAAAATTACAAAGAGTACAAAATTTTTTACATCTCTGTCGTTTTCCAGTTTTGTCTTTGGAAGGAGTAAACCAATGCCAAAAAAGTTTGCAAGTGATTTTATGCAGTCGAATGGTACTATGTAAGTGTTTATCAAAATATTTTGTAAAAATAAAGCATTCCCTACATTATAGTACAACAGTAATCGACAAGAAAAAAATGAATAACAAGTATTGTTTATAGTATTTATGTATTACCACTTTCAGGAAATCTGTAGAAAAAACAGTTTTAAAACAGCCTAAAAGTGAAACCACACCAACTTCATCATCAGAGTAAGTAATATTAGAGTGCCTTTTAAAATATAAATCTGTACATGCTTTTTTAAAATCTATTCATAACATTTTTGTCAGTTAAAAACTCCACCAAATCGCAGATGTGAGTCCCATCTATGGTCAGATATTTTTTTTATGTCTCGCAAAAATACAGTTTACTTGTTATTTTAAAGAAGTTTTTTAAAATATAAATCGTATTCTCAAAATGTGCTTTTAAATGAATTGAGGCTCATTTTTCACAAATATCGTTAGAAAAGGATTTGGAAAAATGGCTTTTTTGAGCGCTATCTGGACGAATTCCTTTAAACTCTAACTTCCTCAGAACCGGTATTAATATACAACAAGGATGGATAGTTGCCATTATGTTTACAGAATGACCATGTAATACATGATGCGCAGCGCTCGGTAGAGCAAAGGATGGCGATCAAGATTTGTGTCGATTTTGGCAAGACTGCAGTGGAAACTGTTCAAATAATCGAGACCGTCTTTAACGGAGATGCTCTGTCGGATCGAAAAAAGGTCGGCGTCCCCTCGCCCCGAGAAGGCCAGGATCAGCAGATCCAAAATCAAGACAATGCTCATTGCGTTTATTGCCAGATATTTAATGTAGTCAACCGGTATTAAAATCTGCCATGAACAATTAATATCAAAAGACTGGTCATCACGAGTTTGTACCACCTGGTACAACTGTGAAAGCAAAATTTTACATCGAAGGGCTAAAAAGACTGAAGCACGGGAATCAATGCGTCCGGCCGGACATCACAGACGACTGGAAGTTGCATCACGACAATGGGACAGCCCACAGCTCCTTCCTTGTCACCAACTACATATCTGATTTACATAAGTTACAAAATATACTATTACAGAAACAAAATAAATATATATTTTAAATTTCAATTAAGGCTACGGGAAGAATACGATAGATATAAGAAAATTAAAAATAAGTGCTAATAACACAATTTTTTTTGTCAATAAAAATGAGAAAACTATAATAAAAGTACATGCTATTGAAATCTGCTTTTTTATCCATAATTTTAACAAAAAAATTAATCGAAACGAATTCAAATAATTAATCTCCATCATATTGTCCTTATGAAATGCATTGAACAGTTTTGGAGCTATGAAAAATGAGTGTCTTTGACGATTCATATTCGTAATAAACATTAATGTTTTTGGCAATGAACTGATTTGTTTTTTTTTTCTAGGACTGATGTTATAATTTCCAAGAAGAGAAAAAGTGTTGACCATGAAACTGAATTGCCTAAGTAAGTTTTTTTATAATGGCCATATTAATATATACATATTTTTTAAGTAATTATTTTACTCATGAAGAACATCAAAATTGATGGTGAAATATTATTGTATTTTCCACCAAATTTATGACCCCTATTGTCATTTTTGCTCGAAGAATCTTCAAACTAATTATATTACAGAAGCGTTTCATTTACTGACAAAATGGAAGAAAGTAAGGAAATTTAAGATGTATTAAATATTAACAAGTTGCGATAGAGTAGGAATCGGATCTCAAACCTCTTATCCGAAACACGCAACACCACCTACACAATGTGACCCAAATATGGTTTTCATTTTAAACCTCATTCAAAATATTGAAAGCATACAAACTATCACTTTTAAACTGTGGTTGATTAAAATTGAAGGAATATTTTAGCTTTGGTGTTGAAATTTCAGAAAGAAAAAAACTCTGGATTCTACAAATACTTCAACTGAATATGTATCGGAAAATATAAATAATACCAAGAAGAATTCACTTTTCGAAGGAGAGCCAAAACAACCACCCGAGTAAGTTATATTTTATCGTGCTTGATAGTGCCATTTCTAAGACCAGTTGGCAACAAATTGAACACAACTGGAACCCCCTTTTTTCCGTATTTGTCGGTCACTACCCGAACCTCTATTGTTCTAATGTATCTACTATGTTCGTGCATTTAGTTTCATAATATAGTTTGGTTAATGTTTTATACAATTATTATTTTTTATAGGTCCCCTATTTTGCTGTTTAAAAAAGCCATGAAAAAAAGCAAGGTTAAATATTCATCGGAAGAACAACTGAACGAGGCTTGGAGAAACCTGTCTGGCGGCCAAAGGAAAAGTTATAAGAAAGCCTTGAAGGAAGCTCAAGAAAATTATGCAGTGAGTTTCGAGGCCTTCTTTACTTCCCTTTCCAAAAAAGATCGCAAGAAATATATAGCACATACTGGCGGTTGCAGATCAGAGGCGTAGTCTTCATTTTTATCATTTGACAATGTCATATTCAAACATGCTCTATATTTTTTTTATGTAAATCCAAATATGTCACTTTATTTTTCAAGTTAATTAACCACAATCATTAATTATGTATTAAGTATATATTTTTTTATTTGATGCTTATAAACCAAGATACGGAAGTGTGTTTGGGTTAGTAAACTTCAAGTTTTAACCTTTTTTGGGATAAAAATATTTTTAATATAACAAATATGTAATATAATATTTAAATGAATTTTGTATACTTGTCTACAAACATATAAATATTTACCTGTCTGAAAACCACCGCTATAGAGTGAAAGCAATAATTTGTCTAATACATGAGAGGAACCACTGTACTTGGTATTTTTACTTAATGTTAATATAAATTAATATATAATTTTAATTAAGTAACTTTAATTAAATTGAATGTAGTTATGCAGAAAGCAGCTAGTCCACAATTTTGAAAAATTAGATATTAGCGTTATCGGGTGTAGTAAGGTTAATTCTATGTTTTTCTAAAAATAGCCAGGCAGCTTTCATATAAAAAAAATAATAATTACCTTCTGAAAATAGTGTTGATCACAAATACGCCATTTCTCAATTTAAAGAAAGATTTATCAGTTTTAAAAAGTGTAAAAAATAATTAAACGTATTGGCATTTATAAAAATATTCTTGGTCATTTAAATTTTCTCAGCAAATAAAAATATTTCTGAATTATAATCGATAATCTAATAATAAATTTAAATGTAATGAAAAATATTCTCATAACTATATAGAGATGTAAATATTGTAATAATAATAGAAATATAGAGAGAATTATCTTAATATTCATTATTTATCTCTCCCCGCCTTGCACATGCAACATAGGAAAATAAGTAAAAAGGGTAAACACATCTTTCGAAATGTTAAATTAAGTTTTAAACTTTTATATTTTAATGTTTATTTGACTAACCGTTCTTACAGTTTTTAGCTTACGGGCTACAATAAGCGAGCAAAGCTTTTAGTGGAAGAAATCAGACAAAAAATTGACCTTTTGCATTATTATGAAACAGATAGCGCAGGACGGCCTCCAGGAAGGACTGAAAGAATAATATTATAGATTAATTAATCTAAATACCTGTAACAAAAAAAAATGGTTTAATACAGAATGTCACCTTATACATTCAGAGCCTGTATGAGGTATCATTCAATATCAGATCTGGCTGTTTTCTACAAAATGCATGTTTTAGGTTGTGTAGTTTGCCAGACTTAAGAAAATCACAAAAATTTCTGAAACACATAATTGAATTGAATTAATGAATAAAGTGAATATTCACAATTATGTACCCTAATATAAATATAAAATAATATGTTCAATACACAATGGCACAACATACATCAGAGTTTTACTAGAGCTGGCAGTTTTCTCCAAAATGCACATCTTGGTTGTGTGGTCAGCCAGACTTCAAAAATCATTAAAACTGGTCAAATACATAATTGGCGGCCTCCGTGGTGTAGTGGTCAAGACGCTTGACTCACGCACGGAAGGTTCCGGGTTCGATTCCCGGTGAGAACACAAAAAAATAAAATGTGATTTTTCTCAAGCCTGGTTGTTCTGTAATGTAATTCACCACTGTAATTGGGCCTCCTGGCCTGTTGTGGTGCAAAAAAAAAAAAGAAAATGAAATTATTTATCATTATATTTATCGTTGTGTAGATTTGATTATTCACTCTTTTCACAAAAGTGCTATTATCTCAGTTTCACCTTTCTATGACTGGCTGCTTTCTGCATAACTACGTTCAACTGAGGTATTTCCCGCTCAAAGATTAGAACTAAATTGTGTTAATCATTCTAGTACCTACCCAGCGTGTCACCTAGTTTTAATTATTTTATCAACAGCTTCCTTGTTGCTTTGAAATATATAAATATGACATAATTGTTTTCTTAGTCTTATAAACCTTATTAACATATTATTTTATCAATGAACATAAAATGTAAAATAAATCACAATTCAACTTTGCTACATAATTATATTTTTCTATACAGTAGGGCCTCGACAATCCGGACAAGCAAAAATCAGGACCTTGGCAGAAAACCAAGGCATCCGGATTGTGGTCTGCAATACTTTTATTATATTAGTCAACTTAAAAAAGTCTCCAATACTCTTCTGCTTATGTTTTTACAACTCCGTTTCGAAATTGCAGTCTCTTAGTCGACGAAGAAATACAACTTCGTAGCTATCTAATTTGTTATCTTCAGCCCATTTCAAAGTATTGATTACTGCTCCTACTGCTTCTGAAGGTGAAACATTTTTGGAAACGACTGCGCTTTCATCGTCACCTTGCTCATCGTCTCCGTACATTGCTGCTTGCACGATTTCCTTGTTAGTTAATACTTCAGCTCTTTGTAATTCCCTTTCGACACCACCGGCAGCCCACTCTTGCGTTTCTGACTCAGTTTTTTGTGGGTCAGAGTTCCCCCTCAACCTGTTGAACAGCTCGGCTAAGGTAACATTATCTTCCGGTTATAAACCAGTTTCATCAGCATTGTAAACCTCTTCCGCTGTTAAGTTTTTTTCTCTAATAACTTTCTGAAAGTCTTGCTGGAATGGTCCGATAACAGCTTCATCACTTGTTAGTTTTTCACTCGCCATCTTCAAATGTCTTATTCCGTGTATCATATTGAACGCGATATTGGAATTTGTGATTTGGGCTTCTAACAAATCATATCACCACTTACAGGACCAAGTATTCGCCTTTGTTGTAAAAACCAGCATCCTCTAAAATAGGATAGTTCTTTGTGCACCAGGACCACGTTCTGTTTTGGTGACGTATTTTACCATCTTTGTGTCTCCTACGGTTGACCTGCCTATACCAAACTTGCGAGCGATGGCAGTGTAGCTGTCGCCTTTATTTATCATCTCAATAATCTGTACTTTGACCTTTAAAGTTAGCGTTGAATGTTTACATGGCGGTGTCATGTTGTAAAATGTCAGCACTTCAAATTAACGAATACACAACACGCAACGAATAGATATGATTGACAATGGACTGCTTATCTCGACGCAAGTGAAATGCCTCCCCCGCAAGCTCTCCCACCCCATCCATCCGGATTACCGCAATCACCAGATAAGCGGGGTCCAGATTAGTGAGGCCCTACTACATTTCTTTATATTTGTTAATTTTTTTATTATTATTAGTTTCTGTTTTTGTTTCAATTTTTTTAGTACTATTAATTTTTATTTATTGTTTCAATTTTTTATTATTATTTATTGAATTGATCATTCAATGAAAAATCAGGTAGCAAAAAAGTCCTGCCTAAACACAGAAAATTCCTAGCTAGTCGGGACCTGAAACAATGAACCTCTGTGCATTATAAAAACAGTGAAATAAATCAGTTTTATATTATGAATATTTCAAATATTAACTTTGTGGTCAAACATTTTACTAAATGCTACTTAATATTTGTATATAACTACTTACCGACTTTTCTATATCTACCGGTTTCGAGACATACCCGTCTCTTTGTCAGGACACTTGGTTTAATTGGTATGCTGATGAAGAGACGGGTATGTCTCGAAACCGGTAGACATATAAAAGTAGGTAAGTGGTTACATACAAATAAATTTTAACCTGAATTTAAAACAACTTTGGTGCCAGTTTAACATAATATTTTCCTTTTCATGCAAATGCACTAAATAAAATAATTCCATCCATTTTACTTTATTGATACAAATCAAACTTACCTATTTTCTCAACCTTAGTGTGCAAATGAGGCATTCAAAGATCTATCAAATATGCATTTTGTAAATGATCTAAATTATATTATGAAAATGACTAATACCTACTGTAATTATTATTTGAACATAATTCTATGATTTGAACTAAACTATAATTGATTTGTTACAAAAGAGACAATCTACCCTGTAGGTAGGTAATCTGTTAATATGTATTTTTTTGGAAAAGTAAGAATTGAATAGAGTTGATGGCTCAACTAATAAAGACGTTATATTATGATAACTAGCATTTTTTTTTTTTCTAAATATAAAAACAAAAATTCTGTGACGATGAGGAACTTCAGCCCTACAGAAAATTGGATCTAAAAAATGTTTTCTTGCGCGCGGTAAAAAATAGAGCATTAAATTGTACAGCAAAATTTCTTGAAAATGTAAGAAAAAGCTCACCACTTTAAACGACGTCACTGGTTCATATGAACCGACCAATGACATGAGAGCTTTGAAGGATATCCGGTTTGTTTGCCGCAAACGAACCAATCGGGAGAACTGACAGAAGAACCTCTGACATCACACGTGGAGTTATTTCAGAAATAGAAAACTTTAAAAAATCATAGCGCCGATAACACAATATATATACACATACAAAAAATTTTTTTTTGGCTTAGTTTAATAGTCTATTAACAAATAATAATAATATAAAACACTGATCTTCCTCATTGTTTCGCCTTGTTAGGTCATTTTCAAATGAATGTGAAGATTAAATGGATTGAATGTCCTTATATAGTTAATAAATTAATCTTATTAGATATACCGTGTACAATAATCATAATTGCATTTATATTTTTAGAAATTCTAAAAATAAAAATCACATTTATGTTTATATAAATTCTTCATAATATTTAAATCATGTATTAAAATTAAAAATAACACCTACCTATTATAATAGTATCAATATAATTTCCACAACAATTATCTAAGGATATAAAACTATGAAGGTCCATTCATTATCTCACAATACATACGTCAATAAATGCTTACTTTATTATAATTTTTTCCAAAATATAAATATAAGTACCCAAATCCCCCATCACCTATTTAACACTTAGCCTTGCCCTTAACTATTGGTTTTTCCCACAATTATGATTATTGTAAATGTACAATGAGGCCTAATGAGGCTGGATCATTTTCGTTTTTTTGAGATTTTCGAAATGGCCATATCCGGAAAAGACATTCTTTAAACACCCAATCTGATATGTGTAATTATCATTTTGATATTCTTATTCTAAGTATGTATGGCCACAAAGGAGTCAAACTTTTTAAAAATATGTATTTTAGTAAATAATTCAAATTACAAAAAACAAAATTAAAACTCATATTTTTAATATAACAATGCTTTTATTTTATTCAAAACATTACAAATAATATTTTAAAATTAAATAAAATTACTAGTAACATAAATTTTAAGAAATGAAGCTATGAAAAGTACACACAAATTTCTAAATTACCCAGTTTTGGTTGTTTTTTTGTCTCAAATACAGGCATGATATTCCCTGATTCAAAAATTGTTTTGATCAAACCATCATGTTCTATGGGTCCACAAACAGCAACCGAGGCTTCAGTTACAATTTTTACGCATCTTTCTGTAGCTTGAGTGTGACAAGGATATTTATTAATTTTGGGAAGTATAGACTTTTTAAAAACAGATTGATCGGCAATAGCTTGCAAAAGAGTCGCATCACTAATAAATTTAATTGGTGGTGGTTCATTTATGATATCCAGTCTATTAAATTGACGTAATCAATTGCAGAAAAATCAAGAACAGTTTAAAGATATGAATATCTTTTGAAGGCATATTTGTTTGCCGGGCTTTTAGTATTTTTCTAGGTGCCAGCTTTCTAATATGTTTGGGATCATCTGCTAACATCGCCAGCAAAATATTTTCAGGGTGTCCAAAATATCAATATCGTTGTATAACTGAATCAATTATTTCCTTTTAATCACTAGACAAATAATGAGAACGCACAATTGTTTGATGTAAATGCTTGACTCCAAAAATTCCGAGTGGTTTAGTCTTAATGTTAAACCACATAAACTTTTAAAATTAATGTTGTCAAGGTTAACAGATTTTCAGACGGTTTAACTGTTGAAATATAAAGCATTAAAATCCGATTTTCCAGAGTTAACCATCTAAAATGTACGATTTTACCAGGATTTTTCTTTGAAAAGTTTTTATTAAAAAATCCGGTGCGGATAGCCTCACACATTTCCAGTAAATACAATTGATCTGTACAAAGGTCTTTTTTATTTGTTATTGGAGGTAATTCACAGTTAATGGAATCAAATAGAATTACAGAAAGTTTTTCACAGCCATCTAGAGCTTTTCTGATTACTCTACTAAAATTCCGAGGTCCAGTCTTCGTTCCGTCAATATGCCGAATAAGGTGACGCAAAGTGAGCTCATCATGGGTGTATAATTGGCAGACTTGCCATTGTAGTGGATGTTTTATTTTTATTTCTAGATATCAAATAATACCTCTTTTGGTTCCTGTATTGACTGCCGAAACATCACATCCAACGGCAACAAATTTTTTGATAGCAATTTCCTTCAATGAAAAAAAGCAATATTTTTTTGGTTATTTCCTTATATCGTCATCTCATACCTTTATCTGTTGAGATTTCAATTTATTTAGAAAAATATGTGGATTGAAATTTTAGTACCCAGTATATTGGTCTATTAAGATTTGGACATACTCAGAATATTGTTAAACAACAAGAAGTTTATATAGTTTTACAGCGAAACTTACCAAAAATGTCATCCATCATTCAGTAATTAAAATTAGTTTCATCAATTATAAAAGCGCCTGTTTCACCATGGTAGAAAAATACTAAATACTTTGAACTGGGAAGAAAGTGAAACGTCACAAGCAAAAATAAATTCAGAAATTTGTAATCTCTTGTTAAGTGTTTTCTATATAACTTTTTTTTAATGGCTTAAGTGATACAGCAATATTTATGCAGATTTTTGTTTTTAGCATTAAACCCAATATAGAAACTGTAAGATTTTTTGTGTATTTTTCTTTCTTTATTAATTCTTTTTTATAGTTTAAACTATAACAAAGATTTAAGTGAAGTGTTCAAATGTTATTTATTGACTCAAGTGTTGTAATAATATTCTTCAGTCATTCCCTTATCGCTGAAAAAATCAGCACCACCAGATTATGATATACATGCATACATCCATGTTAAAAAATTGATTGTATATGAAAGTTTATTGTTATATCTATAATGTGTTTTGTCATAATAAAGCATTCTCAGTCTTCAATTTATTTTTCTATCTCTTTTTTTCCATTCTTTTTACTGGCAAAAATAAGTAATTTTATTTGAATTATGTACTGATACAAAGAAAGGAATTTTTTTTCAACTGTAAAAACATTATTTGTTAAATAGTTGTAATTCACAGTTTCATTGAGCTGTTAAGTTGTAGTATTTAGAGGCAGTTCCTTAAAACAAAAGTTTAAAAAAATAGCTTTTTGTAAAAATAGGTAAGTATAATTAAAGTTATCTAAAGGAATAATTTTATCTTGTCCCCTTTGGATCTGAAGGTCCAGCGATGATCCGATAATTTCCACTTAAAAAGAAAGCGTTCTTTTGTTATTCGTCGCATCTGTAACTGAAGGAGTCTCAATGGGATATAAAAAAATTGTCTTTAAATGCTCTTCTTGATGCTCGCGATGGGAATCTTCCTCTTCAGGTAACCTTTCTTTTTTCCCTCAATCCGTCGGAGTTTAAAATCTTCTCGGATTATCCTTGATCACTGGACTACACCCAGGTCATGATAAATTTAATGAAAAATATTTGTTGTAATATTGTTGATTCCCTTTTTTGTTGCTACGGATATCCTAATCAATCTTCTGAACACATCCTGTGGTCTTGTCCCTTTCCCCCCTCTCCATGAATACTGAATGGAGCTTCTCGCTACTATCCTTGGCTCGGTTATATACAGATCTGGTGGCTTCAATGTCGGATATACATATCTAGTGGCTTCAATGTCGGATACACATATCTGGTGTCTTCAATGTCGGATATACAGCTCTGGTGGCTTCAATGTCAGATATACAGATCTGATAGCTTCTAAAAATAATGTAATAATTTGAGACGTTATGTCCTCAAATGCGAAGATGTGTGATGGGCAAGCTGATAATCTAAATTTATTTCAACAGAGAGGGAAAACATTTTTGAGAAGGGAATATGTAAGTCTTGGCATTTACAGGGCTTATGACCTGTCATTGGCTGGTTTAAGTGGCCACTTTACACTGTAACATTCACCATTCTGCCCATGTTTGAACATCCTAAGCCCTGTAAATGCCTAGACTTCCATATTCCCTTCTCAAAAATGTTTTCCCTCTGTTGAAATAAATTTAAATATGAATAACTCCCTAGGGAGGAAATCAAGCCAGTCTGCAAGCATTTGGACATACTCAAACATTGTTGAAGCTGATAATCATTAACTATGGAGTTTTATCAAGAAATATCTACAAAAAACATCAATATTATTACCTAAAGGAACCAATGTCTACAAAAATGAAGCTTTTTAATTATTTTTTTTAAATTTTAATTTCATCTAATAGTTAGACTCAAAACGGGTGTAAATATTATATTAGGATTATTTAGAGCAGAATTGTTTATATTTAAATTAACAGTTTATACTATTTATAATGAAAAGTACAAATTGATGTTAAAAAATATATATTTTGTATGCATTTCTTATTGTAACGTTCATATTTTTAAGTTGAAAATGCTCAAAATTAAATTTTGTAAAATGTAGTGCAAACTATTTTAGAGAAATCCCCAAAGGCAATTTTTTATCTTTAAAATAAATAATGAAAGAATTACAATACCTAAAATTCATATCACTTCAATCAAAACATTTAATAATTAAAACGTAACATGTGTTGTATTTTATTATTAAATGTTCATAAAAATATACAATATAAAATTAACAAATATTTTTATATGATTTTCATGCTCTCGGCTCTAAGCCTTCTGCACTTCATATGCGGAAATATTTTCCATTAATACTTCCATGGCGTCTCTGCATGTATCGGCCTTGTCCAGTTGGCATTTTTAAATGCCATAGGCAGATATAAAAAGTTGAATATTTATAGTATTTTTTTCGGATTTCCACTGGATTTTCACATTTTTACTTCCCATGTGATGATGATTGAAGCTAAAACAATAAATCACAAATATTTATATACATGCAGGTCATCATTGTTTGTTTAACAATAAATACAATGTTTTTATTTTTGACTACTTTTATCATGTTTAACTTATTATAATTAAAATGTAAACTACCAAAAAATATTAATAGATAACCTCAATCATTATGTTTTTCAAATAAATAATTTAACTTTACAAACATATTTTTTTGTGATCCCAATTGAAGATAAGCTACTACCATTCTTGAAAAGAAAAAAAGATTATTTTATTTACAATATTAGCACGTTTGCGGGTATAGTAGTCAAAATTGTGTCTCTCATTTAGGAAAGTCCACAAGACATTGGTAGTGGAAAGACGGCTAAAGCCTACATGAAACTAAAGTAATTATATGGTAGGAAATATTGTGTTCCTATAAAAAACAGTTAGCAACCAAAGTCCCCCAGTATTATGGTTTAATAAGATTTAATTCAAACCATCAACCAATCAAACCAGTCCAATCGGAAGTGAAATATTCCAAAAAATTAGAATGTTACAATATGTGTACATATGAGTGGACCTATGAGAAAAATGTCTATGTTTCTGTTTATTTTCTAAATACGAGGCATTCTGTAAGTCAACAATATTTGAGAAAATTTTACCTCAAAAACTTATGAGTTTTGGAGATATTTTCATTTTTGTCAAATTTGTTGTTTCATGTACAAAATAAAATATTTTAAAATTCCATTTAGTAAATATTTCTGCATTATCACTATAAAATACATGTTTTTTTCTCATTACTGTTATAGTTTTACCACGAAAACCCATACACACAATAAATGCACAGTGTAAATGCATGTTTTTTTTTTGTTGCGATAAAAATAAACTAATTATAGAAACAAATACTTTTTGTTAAATCGATTTGAACTTTTCCCACGGCTGTCTTCACATTACAACAATATCTGCCTACTAAAGAAGCTCACGATGAGGAAATAACATAGAGCAAAAGAGTATTTTTTTTCAAACATTTATTTATTTACATACATAAGTTTATTGTACATTATTTGAGACATAAGTCCCAACTCCATGGTACTAAAAGTCCTGTGTTGAGATGGGACTAGCAATTAGTTGACACAGACATGAATATACCACCACAAACATAGGATCAGAGACATAAAAAATAATTTAAAAAAAATACACATACATATATATATATATGGTAAACAGTAAACTCAAACATTCGTAAAATCATCAAGGAGTTTCCCACTCAAATCCCTCCTACTAAGGAAAATCCAGTCCTAAACTTTCTTAAAAATAGTTTTTGTCCCTGAGAGCTTAATACGCTCTTCCGAAATATTGAACACTCGGTGCGATAAATGAGAGATGCCTCTGAGCAAAAGTCGTATGGGTTTTGGGTATGACATAATAATTTCTGTGAAATTATGAGAGGCTTTAAAATGGATGCCGCACAACCCCCCCAGCCAGCTATTCCATAGGTTGCAGTGGATTGGAACAGAGGAAAGTACACACTTCTGAGAGTGCCAATATCCAGAATGAACAACAATAAATTAATTTAACAATGTGTAATACTTTACATCATACAAGAAGCCGCATCCTCGGGGGACCACCGGTTAAACCTGAGTATGTTATAAAGCTCGCCCCCTACCTAATAGCCCGATACTTTACAGATCTAGGTTTGGAGGGGGAGATTTAGCAAAATGAGAACTCTCGCCTTTCGCACGGTAGCCAGGATCTTTAAAGACCTGTGCTTGGAGGGCGAGAACTATTTACGGGGACCCGTCACAATAGATCTTTTTAGGTCGCAGTGATGTCAGGAGCTTGTATAGAACTGACCCTCACATTTAAGAATAAGAATCCCTTCCGTGAAACGGCAGTCCGGTGTTTTATACTATTTAAATTAAATATATAGTATTAGAGACTACAAGAATTTATTTTCTTATAGTGTGGCAGCTTGCGGTGTTACTTGATTTGTTTTTTGAAATTAATAACTGCAACAGTTTTTTTTTTAAATGCGTTTTATGGAAATTTCACTATACAATATTCTCAATATGGCACAAATCATCCTTGTAAGGATGAGTTGCCTTAGCATAAAATAATAAATAAAAATTATGTAAATACTTAAATTTTCATAATGTTTAAGAAAAAAAGAAAAAATCTGGATAGCATTCAACTTCCGCATTCATAAAATAGGAATCATAAGTACATAATATATAGGCAGGTATATTTACTTTATTTTGTTTTGAGTTTGACATTTCATTCAAAAGTTTTCTTGCTGCGTCATAGGCATCACTAGTACTGGTTTCTTGAACAATGTCTTTGATTTCACAATCTTTCTGTAAAATAAACAAAATATATTATTTAAGAAATGACGGGTATAAAATTAAAATTCAAGCATTTCATGGTACAAGACAATATGACAAGACTTTGAAAACATAATAGGGAGATATCACTTTTCTTTAAACATTTTCAAAGTAATAAAGGTCTATGAAATACTGTCCAGTAATAAAAATATTTTTTTACTAATTATTAGTAGCATAAAAAATACTTTTAAATTTGTAATTTTGAATTCCCGCAAAAGCGGTCATTCCATTGGCCACGCCCCTAATACGTCATGATTCATGTTTATTTGTTCCTGCCATTGAAATTTGTGTGGAACAATTTCATGAATTTTGACGTCACAACAACCAAGGCCAAACACGTTGCGTTTTTCTACTAACATATTTTTATTTCTTTTTTACATTTACGTATGAAAACATTTCTCTACAATATCCATATTGGTTTTGAAAATACAATTAATTATTCTAAATCCATTTCATATATTTTTATCGGTAACCGTAGTATGTGATATTTCCCTATTGTGAGATTTCTAATTATGTTTCACTAACTCAATGGAGAATGCTAAGTTTGCAGTGTCAAGTAGTATAATTGAAATCTGTTTTTGCAAGATTTAGAGACGGTTTTGAATTACGCTATTATTTAGGTGGGTAGTTTTTATGTATAGTTTATTTTGGCATCAATAACTAATTTTCCGTTTTTGGTGGAGATTTCTAAGTCTGCTTCTAATACCCTCATATATATATATATATAGTCAAACTTGGTTATAACGATCACGGAAATAGCAGGATCTCGAATGTAATGAGGAAACATTCATCGAAATTTTAGTTTATGGTTTTCTCCATATATTCACTTTTATTACAAGCTACTCCTCGGACATACCAAACAAAAATATTGTCAACAGTCGAGCAAAAACTTTTCAATTGTTTAAAAAAATATTTTTTAAATTAGAACCTGAGTAATAAAATCTAAACGGGCGGCTAACTTAGGACCAATGCCGCTGGGCATTGGGATCGGATGACGTTTATGACACTATGTAAGTGTCTAAGTACCTAATTAGTGTTTTCGTCTGCAGCATTAAAAAAAAACACACATGCTTGAAATTGCGTGCAAAAAATCCAAGCTCCCAGCAAGTACCGGCTCGGCAACACATTATAATTTACAACTTTTTTTGTAGTTAAGAATGACATCCTTATTTCGGGAGTTTTTACAACGCTTTTCTTATTTTTTAATGTTCTATGGTCAGTGCATAATAAACAATACGACCGGGTGATGTCAGATCAGTTTAAAACTAACCCTTCAATTATAAACATGTCTACTAGCAAGAGGAAGTGTCTCTCAATTCGTGAAAAAGTGGCAATAGGGAAATATCACATACTAGGAATACCAATAAAAATATATGAAATGGATTGAGAATAATAAATTGTATTTTCAAAATCAATATGGATATGGTGGAGAAATGTTTTCATGCATAAATTTAAAAAAGTTTATTTTTAAATATGTCGCTAGAAAAACGCAACATGTTTGGCCTTGACAGTTGTGACATCAAGATTCGTGAAAATGTTCTAAACAAATTTCAATGGTCGGGAACAAATAAACGTGAATCGTGACATATTAGGGAAGTGGCCAATAAAATGACCATTTTTGGGGAATTCAAAATTATAAGTTTAAAAAAATTTTTATGTTACTAATAATTAGCAAAAAAAAATTTATTTACTGGACAGTATTTCATAGACCTTTATTATTTTTAAAATGCAAAAAAAAAACCTGATATTTCACTATCATTTGTGAAATAGAATATGGCGCAAAAATCTTGAGGTGTGTAAAAAATCTTCTTATCCACAGTGTAAATATTGTGGAAAAATAAGAATGTTTATTTATCTGCATTTTAAATGTAGAAAGTAGTATGTTTGTAAGCATGTATTATAATTTTCCTTAATAGTTTTATTTTTTTAATTATCGGTATGAACTATACATATATTTTTTTGTTTAAGTAAACTACTACTAAGTAGTAACAATATGCAATGGCGATTGGATTAAAAAAAAACCTTCTCTAGTATGACAAGTAATGTTTATAACGAGCAAATTCAGTTGGTCCCATCTTCCTAGTAATAACCAAGTTCGATTGTGTATATAAAACAAAGATAAAATACTGTATAAAATTAGGTAGGTACATAATTCAATGTTTTTAAAAAATTATTACAGTTTAAGACAAAAAAAAAAAAGTTTACAGTAGGTATTATTTAATTATAAGTGTAGGTAAGCAAAATACAAAAAGTTGAAGTGTTTTTACAGCATTCGAATACTGAAAGTTATTTTAATTTTATCACCGTAAGAATTTAAAATTTAAAAACTGACAATGGAAAACGAAATGTATCAATTTCTCCATACTCATTTCCAAGCCGCTGTAGTCTGACGATTGGAGAATTTACAAAATAGTTCTGCCTACCAGATGCCACAACAAAGGTAAACCGCAATCTTGTACATCTATTTGGTACTTTGATATTTATCAGTCTCTTCAATTCCGGGACGTCCAATGTGCCATTTGCCATTTTATAAAAAATTGATTGTGTCATTAAGAATTCTTCGTTTAGAAAGGGATGACAAGTTTAAAAGGTTTAGTAAAAAGTTATAGTCAATCTGTTCAGATGGAAAATCAAGTTTGAAATTGATGAATCATCGCCTTACTTTCTTTAACTCGTATCTGTTTTTTATCAGGTTTACGGCAGGAGCAAAAAACAATTTGTTTTATTGTGGATTTTAAAATATCTTTTTTTTAATACCATTTCATAAGTATTTGCAAAACACACTCTTTCCGGTGGAACGACCAATAATTTAACTGCGCTTTTCAAGTAAATTAAGATTTTTCAGGTACGAGGTTACAGTATTAAGGATTCAGGAACATTGAAATTACTGAGATTATTGAATTAAAACAATGCAAAAAAAATATTGAAAAACATTTTTTCAAGTAATAAAAGCTTACTTTTAAAACAAATAATACAAACATGGACTCAAGACCATAGAAAATTGCCTTTTATGGACATGAATTTAGGGTGTCATCAAAGGAATAACAATCTTTTGGCTATAGCTCTTATAGTCTTCTATTTTTCTTTTTTTAAATTATTTATCGGGATTGATTAATTAATTAATAGCATGATCTTCCTATTTCAAGAGTGGAACAAGTAGCCCATATTGACTCATAAATTGGTGCCCATACAAGCGAGTTTATCTATGACATATCTTGTTTTTGCTGGATTATTTTCTTTTAATATACATATGTAGCAACTCTGCTTTTAACAAGTACATGTTTGCATCTATGCAATTTATTTGAAGCTATGCAACAATGTCAGCTTTATTTTGGGCACAGGTCATCCATAGTAATTTATTTATTATTAGGAGGATTTACAGGGCTTACGACCTGTCATTGGCTGGTTTAAGGGGCCACTTTAAACACTGTGTAACATTCACCATTCACCCTGTAAATGCCAAAACTTTCATATTCCCTTCAAAAAATGTTTTCCCTCTCTGTTGCAACAAATTTAGATATGAATAACTCCCTAGGGAGGAAATCCAGCCAGTCTGCAATCTTTTGGACATACTCAAACATTGTTATATATTATTTTTTTGAAATCCAAACTCCTGGCATATTTCATCAAAGTAAAATAAAAGTACACTGTTTAGATTGTCTTAAAATGAGAGCAAATATAACCTGAATATTATGAAATTAATAAAAGTACTTACGATTCTTTCACTCTGCTGTTTATCCAAATGTTTTTTATATTCTTCTGCGTGCATTCTTTTCTGGTGAGAATAGCCATTACTGGATGATACAAATGTTCTAGGACAAAATTTGCATGTAAACTTTATTTCACCCGTGTGTTGTGGTAAATGAGCCTAGAAATAATATTACCATAGTAAGAAACATTCCTTATACATATCTGATTTTCAAGACTGAAAAAGGGAAAACCACTTTTAATACAATTTTTTCCAAAATTAAAATAATATAATATACTTTATTTTATTGCAAACTGAATATTTTTTTATCTTGCTGGTGTCAACTTTAAGGATTCAACTTGATTATTAATTAAAAATATTAAATAAGGTTTTATTCACACATTTGATTTTCGCAATTATAGTTTTAGATTAACAGAATCTCTCATTTAAAAGTGTACAATGCAATTCTGGGGAAAATAATTTAGTAAATGAATATACTGTAAAACTACTTCTTTTCATTTTTTAAGGGATCAACAAAAATATGTGTAAAACTAAGAAAAACGTTAAAGTGAGGAAATGAAAAATGTATGAAAAATAATGGAATAATTGCATAAAATAAAATTCATGTTCTAGACCAGTGGTTCCCATTTTTTTTTGCCAATGGAACCCTTATTGATCTACATTTTTTTGGCGGAACCATGAAACCTTATTGTTTGCATGTTGTAATGTTCGACTTGAAAAGAAAGACTATATTTTGAATTAAAAATTAGTTTAATGTGAAGAAATAATTATTTTCAGTTTTTATTATAGTACGCCTTAACTCTCGGAATCCCAGTAACCCTTTTAGGAACCGCTGTTTTAGACATCTAGATTACATGGTGTATCTATGGAAAGTAATGTCAGTGAGTCGATTAAAAACAATTTTTTGAACTTTTCGTTACAACACATTAAAATTCTTCAAAATGGCTCCTCCTGCGTTGATGCATCGGCTCCAGCGATTTTTCCAGGCATCGAATGCGCCACGGTAGGCCTCCTTCGGAATGTTTCTTAAGAGCGCGGTACAAGCTGCTTGGATCTCCTTGATAGTCTCGAAATGTTTTCCTTTCACGGGTCCTTTCAGGCGTGGAAACAAAAAAAAGTCCGGGGAGTCGCTGGCGCTGTGGGCTGCGTTGACATGATGCAACTTCCAGTCCTCTGCGATGTCCGGCCGGACGCGTCGAATTCTGTGTTTCAATCTTTTTGGCACTACGATGTAAAATTTAACTTTCACAGTAGTATCAGGTGGTACAAACTCATGATGGACCAGTCCTTTGATATCAAAAACCACAATGCGCATCGTCTTGATTTGGAACAAATAAATCAAAATCTCAAGTCTGGTCTCGTCGAAAGTAGACACAACCGAAGGGCATGTATGACAAGATGTATGCATGTGGAAGAAGCTAGGAATGTTTGTCAGGATAGACGCGTGTGGCGGTCCATCCTCTTTGCCTACCCCTGCGGAGAAACTGCATGATGGTAGTAGTAGTAGTAACAATTTTTTTTTAGGAAATCATAAATATAAGTACTGATATTTATTTAAAAAAACTAATAGTAACTAAAAAAAAAATTCTGTTATTTAAGCTTTATAAATCAAACAAAGACAGGATTTTAAGGTATTCGTACAAGCTAATGGGAAATCCCTACCCTCTGTTGTTTGGACAGACTTTTGCCATTTTGAGATCTAGTGATTTTTTAACCACTGTTTAGCGACATTTGCTTTTGTCGAGTTGGCAACACTTTTCGAATTGCGGAAAAACCGTTTCATACTTTAATAATAACTTTTTAAATCGTCTTCTTTTCACATTATGTTTATAACTTTTGATATTTCTATCGCAACATTTTAAAACTTTATGTATCATAATTTATTGATAAAATGACTATTGTTCTTAAATGTGTGTCAAAATATCTAATGCGTGTCGTGATTTGTAATATGTCAATATGGTGTTTTTGATCAAATGAAAACTAACCCTAAAGGAAGACACACACACCACAAAAATAATTGAACCTTTTATTAGTTATTTACCTGCTTTTATTCTTGTGTCGGACACCATTTAATATTTAATAATATTTTTTGTCTATTTTTTATATCCATTTAATGGTTATTATAAGATAATAATAAGGAAATATCACATACTACGAATACCGATAAAAATATATGAAATGGATTAAGAATAATTCATCATTTTTTCGTGAATAATTATTTCCTCGTTAATATACGAGTATTTTAGTGGATCAGGATGATATAACGCCATATCCATTTTTCTATGGCGTTATATCCACTTTTTCTACCATTCGGAGAAAGCTGGGAGATTTTTTAAAAATAACAAAATGTGTTTTGGGTATAGATATGTGACACCATGGCATTCTACCCTCTCTTACTTCTCCAGGTAAAATGTGTCCTATTTATTAAGTCAAGAAATACATATTTTTACAACATTTGTAATGTTAGTATGAAAATGTATGGATTTTTTTTTTACTTTCATCGTAAAAAAGTATTTATTCGTAAAAGTCTTTATTCAATAAAATACACATGTTATTACAATGTGAATATATTACAAGACTAAAAACATAAAATATTAAAACATGTTTGTCCCCATCAACTAAAATACTCATTTATAAACGAGGAAATAATGTGAATAATGAAATAATGAATGTGGAAAAATGTTTCCCTAAAAATAAAGAAGTTTGGCATTCCATCCACTCTGTCTACCTTTTCAAGAAACATTAAACTCGGTATTAAATATTTTCGAAAAAAAAATATCTGCCAAGAAACCGGCGCGCGAAGTGGAAATAAATAGGTATGTATGTGTTAATAAATAAAAAAATAAGCCTGTAAAATGTTGACAAAAGGCGTTCTATCCTCTCTGCCTACTCCTTAGAATAGTCTGCGTAGTAGTGTACCAATAAGTCATTTTATCTTTTCAGCCAAAGTATTCGACATCCACCCTTTCATGATTTGTACCTTTTTACTTGAATGCGTTTTGAACGAATTATTTAAGCAAAACTTGAATCCTCCGTTTTTGATTAAAAGTAATCCATTGATTAAATATAATGTCTTGCGAACAACTGATGGCGAACAAATTTCCGGGAGCCCTAGCAACGCACCGTCTCGGTTCCGGATTTACAACCCGGAACCAGTACAGCTCCAGTAAGCAGTAGTCGGATTGGCGAATTTTTCATTAGCCTAGTGGCCACCCGCGACCCTTCCGGTCCAGGTGCCCCCGCGTGTCAGCGACAATTCTTTAGTTCAGTTTGGGCACATGCGCTACTGTTTTTATGTCATCATAATTTTGGCTTTTTAACACATCAAACAAATTTGAAAATTTTGAAATATAAAACTGGGTGATAAAAATCTTAATTGTGGAGATTATTTGTATGAGAATGTATGAAGAAAAATGGGACCTGAACATTTCAGTGTAAAAAGCGGGAAAACCTAAAATTGATGAACGTAAAAACGAGATTTTAGTGTACCTACTTTTAGACTGCACTTCAGTTTGAAAGATTTTTCACAGAAAGAACAGACATATGGTTTCTCATTAGTATGCTTATGTTTTTTATGTCGGTTCAAAACGGCTTCTTCATATGTTGAATATGAGCAATCAGAACAGTTAAACTTTTTATCCAAATGCCTCTTTAGATGTTTTTTCAGAGATTTAGCATGTTTAAAACTGTAATAAAATAAAAATTATGTAACATCATTAGAATTCTGAGAGATCTAGAACTTAGCTAATTATGTCAACATTATAGAGTTGCGCATTTCGAATATTTGATAAGAGTAGCAGAAACAGTTACAAAAATACAGTTAAGCGGAATATTTGTTTTCCACTGCTAACTTTTTTAAAGAACTCAATTTCAATAGTAATTTTTTTGCATCTCCTCTATCAAGTGTGCATAATTTTAGGTATCATTAATCAATATCGTTTAATAATACCCTGACTCAACACGGATTTTTAAGTGACTTTAAGTGGCAAGTTCACAGGGTGTCAGTATAATCTGTGTTTATTGTATCTGTTAACTTTATATATCGTTGCTGTTCAGGCAAAAGTCACTAACCCAGAAAACATAATTTTAAGAAATCGTAATTTGTAAGTTAGGAGACCAAGGAAAAATATTTTTCTTGTATTTTGGAGGTTTTATGTATACAACATAATTCACTTATGTCTTTTCAATAAATTCCATTGGTAACATTATCTTTCTGACACATTTCTAAGTGTCTGGAAGGTTTTTAATGAGCCAAGTTGTCCAAAACTTGGTTACGTGACTTCTGCTTCTTTTTAATCAGAACAATGCAAGCAAGAGTTAGTGAAAGGAATGAAATATTATAATTATTTTGATGTGGTTAAAAATTTATTTTTTTAAGAAATATTTTTCAGCATTTATTAATGTTTAATATATTATAATACAAAGTACATAGTAAAAACAAATTATTCGGATTTACACAACTTTTTTCTAACTGAGTTACCTGACGTTATCCTCTTAAAGAACAAAAGTTTACGCTACAAATGGCATATTTAACAAAAAAATATCATTTTTAGGGTTAGCGACTTTTGCCTGAACGGCAACGATATATACCATTATTATTTTTTATTTAAGATTTTGTGCATAATATTAATTGTACATTGGCGGGCTTATTGCCAAACAGCAATTTCTTCAAACCAATAATAAAAAAAAGCTTTATTTTTATAATTTAAGTTACAAAACATATTCTATAGAAAAAAAACTAAAGATATACAAAAATAGAAATAACTGTATTTGTATATAAATTACCTTAAATTAATACTATTACTTTATGGGAAAAAGGAACAAAGAGGAAAGAGGAAAGGAGGAGAGACTGAGGAAGAGATTAAGGAAGAGAAAGGAGATGTTTCTTCAGACGTGATTGTATTATGAATAAATCAAATTTGATAGTATTAGTGGAACTGTTTCGGGCGAATAACTGTTAATTATTTTTTACCACCTCTATAAGCATACTTTTATGTTGGTTAAAATGAATTGAGACTTTTTAAACTAAAAATCAAGCGTATTTGATTTAATGGAATGTGGGCTAAAGTTTTTATGGCTATAAAATAAATAATATATTATACTTATCACAGGTAAAAGACCCACAACTATAGAAGAACATTCTAATGATTTTTTTTACTAATTAACCTCATAAGTCTTTCGTATCACACCCATTGAACAAAGACACTAAAAATCCCCCTAGACTTGAACTTACATTAGTACTCTGCGCTACACGTAAGCAAAAAATATTAAAACTAAATTTGTGCTATTCTACATAATATGTATGTTTTTAGTGTCCCTAAAATAGTGGACTTAAAAACATATAATGCTTAATATACATAAAAATAATACTTACACACGATTGCATTGTTTACACCGAACCATATTTTTTCCTGTTAGATCGTGGGTGAACATGTGAGCATTTAATGTCGATTTACATTGAAAAGGTTTTCCACAGACTGCACATAAGAAACTTTTTACAGATTGGTGTACATTTTTGATGTGCCTTGTCAGCAAAAATGTTGAAATATACCTTTGAATAAATAATACATATTATGAATAAATATAAAATTGACTATTCCAAGCTTTAAGTGAAAAATCAAAAAACTATTAAAGAAAGCAAAAATAAAGTTTATTTATAGTTTTTTCCCCTTTGTTTACAGATGGTAATGACTGTTTTAATTTATGTAGTGTTTATTGATTCACAATTAGAATTTTTACATCCTTTTAAAACATGACTGTAAATGTATTAATCAATTTTTTAAAATGCAAACATGTTTAAAATACTTGTTGCGAGGGAGATTTAAACAACTTCATATAATAAATATTAAAAATAATATTTTGTGTTATTTTTTAATATATCTATATTTGTTTTCATTGAATTAACAAAAACAAAAAACCAGTCCAAATTCACCGTGCATTTTATGTCTATGGCGAAAATAATTTTTCATTTTTATTATTAATTTTTGTCATAAATATTAAGTGTTGTGTCTGGAACAATTTAACTCAATAAATTATTTTATTAAAACTACCTAGGTACTGTTTACTATTTTTTTTTAAATATATATTTTACAAATTTAAGAATAACTCACTCTTTGCCACAATCATTGCAATTGTACTGTTTTTTTTCATCATCAGGTATGTGAACAAATTTTTGATGTACTTTTAAGTTTTTTTCATGGAAAAAACTGAAAAAAAAACAAACAAATTGTTAACGGATACCTCATTTTTTATTGAATTAAATATCAGAGAAAATACAATAACATTATAGAATGAATATGTCCATATTTAGGTATGTTATTAAGCACAATATATTTTTAAATTACCTTTTATCACACCTGTCACATTTGTATAATTTTTCAGGAATAGTTAAATGTTTCTCAATGTGCATTTTCAATATATAAGGCCGTGAAAATTGCTTTTTACATATTGGACATCTGCAAATGAGTAATTTATTAATAAATAATTACATAGCAATAAATTAATAAAACATATTGAAAATTGTAAAATTGCAGTATTATTCTCAGATAATTGAATATCAGATTTTCCTTTAAATGGAACTTGTGGTTGTGTTAAGACAATGATCTAGTGGCGAGTTATTTTAGTGGATATGGTATTTATAAATTGTAACGCAGAATGTCAAAATAATAAAGGTTGATCTTTAGTAATCGCGGTTGACCATGTATAAAAATAATGCCTTCAAGTGAGGAGTGAACAACTCCAATATATTTTCGATTCATCAGAAATGTTCACTTTCACAGCTTAGAAGTTATTACCCTCTAAGAGAGTGAGTTTTAGAGTGAAAAGATAACTGCTGTAGTTTTGTTACATTTTACTTGAAATATTAATTACACTCTCCCATAGATGGCATTGCCATGTACTTTTTATGAGTAAATTAAATGAAAGATTTTTGACATGCGATGCCGCACAATGTATATCCAAACTCCGTTATGCATAAATTATTTAAAACGTACTTGGTACGGTTATACTCAGAGGTTAAAAATAAATAAATATATTTTTGGAACAAGGTGATATTTGAAATGTTCAAGAGGTTTAGTAATATAAAAATCCATTGCATCCATTTTCAAAAATAAGAATTTACTTACTCAAATGCTGATGGTTGTAGATGCTTTGCCATATGGAAATAAATTGATCTATGTTTGAATAAACGAATATTGCAACACGTTATATATCCTTTAGTTTTATGAACACTAGAGATATGTTTCATCAACTGAAACATAAATTTCATATGATACATATATATAAATCTGTCAACATTAATCAATTTCGTTTTTATACCATATTGAAATATGTGAAAAATAAATATTATAATGCAATAATGATTAGTTAAGGTTCATACCATTTCATAATCGTGAAATATTGGATGATCTGTGCACAACAGGCAGTGTAAAGAGTAAAAATTATTTATTAATTCATTCGATTTAGGTCTTTTTATAATCACTTTCCCATTTCTTACAAACTCAACTGGAAAAGTAATACTTTTCTTAGGTAATTCCCTCAATACTGTTTCATTTTTCTCCCTTTCCTGATCTTGAGTATTGATATTAACATCGGCACAATCTAAGGAAAATAAATCATCACTATCCACATGGTGTTCTTCGAAGTTTTCAGCTGATGTAGAATCAATAAGCTCTATCTTTATTTCTTTATCGTCAATGAGCTCTGTTTTTGTAGTGTTCGGTATTCCTTTTTCTAGAATTGTTTTATGCTGTAATTCATTAACATTTTCATTATCCTCCTAAAAATTAATATGATGCATATTACTTGCAGCATGTTTACAATTTGTTATTTATTATGTTATATGTCAATTAATTGTACTTCTTGCCAACATTTCAAACAGCATTACAGCATCCATCACCTTGCTGATGCGGAGCCATATTGGGGTAATTTATTTTAGTATATATTGCCAACAATCTAAAAATGTAGTAGGGTTATAATCAATTGAAAAAATCACCACTTGAGAAATACGAACAAACTATACATAAATGAAATCCAATAAATATTAAGGTCCGGTGAGTAGATCACGGTATTACCGAGAAGAAAACAAAAGGTTCTTACTCGCTACAGTAAGGAACTATGACCGAGTTGGTATATACTCAATACACCAGATAAGATGGAGAGTGCTAGTAAAGTTTTCCGCACAGGGGAATCGCTTTATCAGACCTGACAGCTCACTGGGAGAAGAAAAGGCTCGACTGTTCAGGCGTAATGATCCTCGTTAAGAAATCGGTTACTGTTGAATCGACTCAAGGCACACTCTGACTAGTTGGTACACCATCTCTTAATATAGGGGCTAAGACACTGCGTAGGAGACATACTTAGGCGGGAATCGAACCCGCGACGCCAGTTTCACAGTTGGCCGTCTAACCAACTGCGCCATGGCACCTGTCCGTAAGTAAGAGAGAGATAGAACAAAACAAGCAAAAATGGGGTGCTGAAAAAAAGTGGAGATAGTCTAGTTACAAAATTGCTTTACAACTCAAGCAACAGTGTAACATTACAATATTTTATTAAAATAAATATAATAATAAAAATACTGAGAAATATTTAGGGATTCTGGATATTTTTATAGTAGATGAAATATTTTTGGGACAATAACAGTTGCATACAAAACAAAGTGGATAAGTACACCAAAGAAATATTTGAACATAAATTATATTTGAACTTTGAACAAACATTTACTTACTATATTCTTTGTTGATGATTTGTCCAAACATTATCAAATTTGGTTTTATATTTGTAAAAATAAAATAATTAACTTTGTTTGAGTAGTGCACGGAATATAATGTGATTTTTATGGCTTCATAAAATAATGAATATGAATAATTTTACTATAATACATATTTGTGTTTGTACACGAAAATTAATTTAATACGCTGACCAGTTTACGAAAATTGCTGTTCCTTTGTCAAGGCCCAAAAATAAACTAACACTAAATATCTTCAATCTTACCAGAATTTAATCTTACTAAATTACAAGTACCCATAATACTTGTTAAAATGTGCTCTCTGTTTCATTTCCGGTCCAAACTATAAATCCTCAATTTCTAGTGAGAAAAAAAATTATATCCTGCTCTGATGCATTTGTGTTATATTTGTAGCACATATCACACAAAATATAGAAAGATATGACTATTAATTTATTTTAATATTTACCTGGTTTTCAACCTCTGTATTCGTCGGAATTTTATCGATTAATTTTCTTTGTAATAAGACAAGTTGAGTTTTTTTAACGCGCTCTGTAAAACTGTAGAAATCCAGGACTCGAAACATGCATTCTGTACATATTAATGTGAGAAAATCTTTTTTATCAATCTGCAATTTGTAAGAAAATTTTAGAAAACATAAGGAAGTTTGTAAAGGCATTGGTGATTAAAGGTTTTTTTTATGATAAAAAAAAATACCCAGAAAGAAAATAGTTGATTGATTTTCAATTGCAGATCGTGTTTTTTGAAGGAATCATCGAAAATGTCGACGTTGACCCCGGAAGTTCGTGAACAAAGTCGACATAGAGTCATTTCAATTTATTTAAGATAACGTTAGAATTGGTTTTAAATTTTAATGAAGAGTGATAAAACAAAAACACTATTAGCATGACTGTCAAAACAACCAAAACGCGCTCAAGAAGCGTGTGTTGACAGTTGACAGCACGTTGCAGGGTTGCCAACCTCTATCAAGTAAAAAGTAAAAATCAGTCGATTCTAAAAAATATATATGTAAATTTCGGACCACGGGCGTTCGTCGCATATTTTTATAAAATATTTTCGGACAAGTATCGTAGTATGTTGATAGATGGTATAATAACTTTTTTTAAAAAATGAGATTTCTGAAAAAAATTCAAACAGTGTTTAAAAAATGAAAAAAAAGGTGAATTGACAAAATTCTCTAAATAAATAAATAATAACAAAACACGGAACGTGTTGCTGAGAGTTATTTTATATATGTAATTCAATGAATATTTTAAACAAAAAAGAAAAAAAAATTAATAACGTCTATAATACGCTGTTTGCATTATTTTTATGAAATTTAAAAAATAAATATAACGGAATTAAAAATATTACGAAAACACAACTAGTTTCAGGTATTCTGAATTACCCATCATCAGGTGTAAATATAAACTAATGTCTTACTTATGTGGTAAAAATTAGTCAAATGTTTTTCCACAAAGCAAATGCTGAAACAATAAGTAATAAAATTTTAGTAGATTCATTAGCAGTGGAAGGGGGAAAGTTTTCATTAATTAATTATTTCCCAAAGACGACCGAAAGCGCGAGGGAGGCAGAAGTTTGTTGGGTGGATTCATTGCAGTGGAAGGGGGGAGGGGTTCCATTCATAAATTATTTCCCAAAAACCACCGAAAGTGTGAGGGGGCAGAGGTTTGTTCGGTAGATTCATTGCAGTGGAAGGGGGGAGGGGTTTCATTCATAAATTATTCTCCAAAAACGACCGAAAGCGTAGAAGGGCAGAGGTTTGTTCGGTAGATTCATTGCAGTGGAAGGGGGGAGGGGTTTCATTCGACAATTATTCCCCAAAAACGACCGAAAGCGGGGGGGGGGGGCAGAGGTATGTTGCTGAATAGCCGTGAGCGGAAGGCAGGGTAGTTGATAATTGTGTCAAGAAATTTAACAGTTGTTCAAAATTACATTGATAAAACCACTATTTGTATTGTAGTTTCACTCTATAAAGAAATGTTTGAAAATCGCTAGAATTTCAGCTGAGTTCAGTAAATCAGTCATTAGCATTCCCTTTCCGCACCTAATGGTGCATAGGGCACCGCATTGGTGCAACAATAGCAGCGTATCTTGTTTATGTTTTTGTTACACGAAGGTAAAATGATCAGTCTTACGCTTAAGATCGGTAGATCTACCAAAAAATCGGCGGTGTTGGCAATGCATGCTATACTGAGCATAAATCATCTGTCAGATGTCAAATGGACTTTGACTAGCAACAGTGTTGCTAATATCAAATCAAACCTCGAAAAAAACATATTTACGTTTGGTATTTGGTTGCGTTCGGCTTTCATCATGACGTCATAGTTGTTAATAAATTCTCCCGAGCGATGACGAAGATACACTACCGACCCCTCACCTTCAAGTTTTGATGTCAGTACATCGGTTTATACTGACGGGTCTAGTACCCCTCGATACGCATATCT
Organism: Micrasema longulum; assembly: GCF_059751315.1. Taxonomy (NCBI): domain Eukaryota; kingdom Metazoa; phylum Arthropoda; class Insecta; order Trichoptera; family Brachycentridae; genus Micrasema; species Micrasema longulum. The sequence goes on along the minus strand of NW_028277807.1, from coordinate 1,413,287 downwards.
ACGCATTAAAAGTGAGAAAAAATTTATTCCACCGATCAATTTTTTCATTAATTACGATTCATTTAAATTTTCAATCGTTCTGAGGTTGGCACTTTTTTTCTTAAAAGCCTATTAAAAACATGAGAGAGAAATAAGTAAATTTTGAAGTCGAATTAAATTCCGACAAAAGTTTAGAAAACCCTAAGAGCATCTAGGCAATACCTACCCTAGATGTCAAAATGTTGTCACTATAAAAAATATATTTAGTTATTATATTTTTTCCATTTGTTTTACTATCTTCCTGGGTGTACGTATTGAGACTAGAGGTGGGAATTACGTTTTTTTAAATAAAAATAGCAATAACAGTTACCGTTTCACAAATTGAGCTGTTTCATGAAGACGTTTAAAAAATAACAGTTTAGTGCAGTTAGCGACCCCCCCCCCCCAAATCTCAATTTAAGAGTATAAAATAAATCTTTTGGCTTCCCATTTCCCTTATCACATTAAATATTATGTTATGACTAAAAGTAAAATATAAAAAAATATGAAAGCTTTTTCCGCTGCTCAATTTTTGATAATTAAAAACAAAAAATTACTACAATATTTGAGTTTGTCCAAATGTTCGCAGACAAAAGATTGGATTTCACCCCCTCGGGAGTCATTAAAATTAACAAATTACAACAGGGATGGAGAATACCTTAAATAAGGAAATATGGAAGTCTAGGCATTTACAGGGCTTATGACCTGTCATTGGCTGGTTTAAGTGGCCACTTTACACACTGGTACCTACACTCTACACCACGCAGATGCGTTTCTACTATCATCTCCCAGGGAACAGCCAAATGTGAACTAAGTGTTTTTACAGTTATTTACTGGAAAAAAGACAATAGATACGAAAATAAAATAGGGACGAGTTTGAGTTTCGTCTATTGTCTTGTTAACCTTAATAATAAGTTAAGGAATGCTATCTTTGTTTACTTTTTTATATTTTACTTTTTATGCTACATGTTCACTCAATTGCCATACTTACTAGTTCTTTGCTCAATGTATTATTATTGCGTTTCTTAAAATTATTTTTTATTATTAAATTTTTTAAATCATTCTTATGTTGTTGAAATTCCATTTGTCGATGCGTTTTGAAGCTGCAAGACTTTTTGTGATGTTAGCTATCATATTGTGTAAATGTTATCAACTATCAAATATCTTAATTTTGTATACGGGGTCTAGAATTTCAACCGTCCATGCGCTCAGTAGCTGAAAGACTTGTTGTTATCTAAATTCTAATTTTATAAATTTGCTTTTTATTTCGTTTTTAAAATATCACTTAAACTCTAAACTTCATTGTCAAATAAAAAATTAAAATGTAAATAGGGGCTAGATTTCTTATTGTCCATGCGCTCTGTAGCTGCAAGACGTTCTGTTATCTAGCTCATATATATCATAATTGTACTATATCATAATTGGAGACGAGGAACTAGAATCCCAACCGTCCATGCGCTCTGTAGCTGCAAGACGTGCTGGGATATTTATTTATTGTACAGCGCCCTTGAGGTGATTTTCACAAAAATGGCGCTACATAAATTATCCAAAAATTATTATTATTATTATTATTAAATTCCGACAGTTAATACAAACCACCTAACGGTAAAGTATGAAAACTTGAGGTAATTAAGGTAAAGGCACCAGTGATGGACAGTTTTAGAAAATGTTTTTAGACTTCATAACCCTACGATCCATTTTTAACAAAATGAAATCAGACGATGTGAAATAATAATAGTACGGTATGTTGGAAATCGTTTTTTAATAATAAAATTAATAACAGATTACAGGTTTAAATAAAAAAATAGAAAAACCATAGTTACTTCTAATCATCAGTGATGGACAGACAAAATCTAATTATGGACACCCACTAATGGACAACGTCCAGTAATGGACGCCCAGCATTGGACGTATGAGTAACGAAATCTCTTTAGGTCATATAGATATTAGGTAAATATTTTTCCATCTTCATTACTTTAAAAAAAACCTCTTTTATTTTGTTGTACAGGATCATTTATCCTTTCCACAATGTCTTCTATTTTGTACCAAATCTTATCGGTTTTTTCCGACCATCTGAAGGTGTTTCCAATAGATAACGTCATTGTACTAGTTTCAAACAAACTTTTTTCTTTGTTTTCAATTATTCCTGGGAAATATTCTCCCTCATATCTAATTATTAGGTAGCATCCCCTTTTTATGTATTGTACAAGAGCTTCACTGCTGGAGGGCGTAAATTCATTCAAAGGTACATTTTCTAGATCTGATTCAGAGTCAAGATTTAGGGAAAGGGTTTTTTTTCTTTTGTTTTTTTGTCCTTTATAAGAAGAAACATTCGGTAATCGTTTTTTTCCTTTCGTGAAATATTTTTCACATCCCTTATTCTCTACAATAGAGTCACTGTGTTCATTCCACTCACTTTCACCACTTTCGGCATATTCGATTTCCAAGTCAGTGTTGTCTGAAGACGAACATTGTTGTAACTTTTTCATTTTTTTCTTATTCATATTTTTCTTTTCTTTGGCAATTTTCTCTTTCAAAACTATTTTTTCTGCTCTTTCTTGGTTTTATTTTCTTTTTTTTCTTGTAATCTACGTTTTTCTTCATCTTTTTTTTCTTAATACTGCTTCCATGATTTACTTGTAACTGCCGATGGTAGCTTTTCTTTCTTTCTTCTGTTTTTTTTTATTATCCTCAATTTCTTTCAAACGGCGACGGCACTGTAATACCTAACAAAGGTGTACAATATTTTGTTGCTGGATTAGTACGGGAAGTGCTAGGTCTAGATTAGAATATAAGGCCATGGGAATGAAAAGGCTTAGGGCCTAGTAATTAAATACCAGATGCAGTTGATGTAAAGTCCTTTACTGCGTCAGTACTTCTAGTCGACTCAAGCTGCTCTTATTCCATAGTAAATGCTCCTGGCGTAATATATTTTGGCTCATCAGTTTCTCTCGTCGATTTCACACTTATTTGACTCTACATTAGATGCTGCCGGTATTGATTTGTCAGTTAAATAATCAGTATTCAATGATGACTTGTGTTGTTCTGACTCCTCAAAAGATAAAAAAAGAATATTTTTCTCAGGATTGTCAGCAGTTCTAATCGTTAAACGAGGTTTACTGACTCGACATCAAATGCCGGTGAGAAGAGTTATTCGTGGTACACCATATTTTAACGCCGCTGCCCCTACTGCTTCCCCCCTGTTCACTGCATCTCGCCCCATTTGTTTTGGCGTATAACTTTTTTTGGGTGCCATGGCTAGAAAAGAAAACACAAAATATACCTTTATTTAAGATCCACTTATGGACAACCAGTATTGGACACCCATGTCCATGACTAAATTGCGTACACTTATCAGTACCACAAACATAATGTACAACAAAGACGGCACGACAGACTTAAATTGAAGGTAACTGCGATGAAAACACAGATACACTATTTGACTCAATTTATGGACATTTTGTCCATCACTGGTCTAAGATGAAAATCGGTAGTCAGTTATGAACATTCAAATTTGACAAAATATACAAGTAGCTAGGTATGAATTTAGATTGATTTCGTATCTACGGTATGTCTAGAAAACGTATTATTTAATGTTTCAATAAGTAATTACTAAAATTTCTACCAACTAATTACAAAATAGTTACTCACCTCACTAATTATTTCTGCAAGAAATTATGAATTTCGCTAACGCCGTTCGATTGGTGCCTTTAAATGCTAGCTATTTTTTAACGTAATAGCCGATTGTCGCGATATGCATCCCGGTTGATAGATAAATATCTATAGTTTATGATTCATTTTTGCCAGTATAAAAATATGTTGAATATTTCTTATTTTAAAGGATTTAATAAACTTTTGTCCATAACTAAGGTGCAGTCCATTACTGATGCCATTACCTTATAGCGCATGCGTAAGACTGTGTGACCTTTGAGATATGGAAAAAAATGTAGCCACTTTGAAAATTAAATATTATATTTTTTCCTATCATCTTGAATGCATGTATCGAGGCTATGTACTACTAAAGTAGATAGAGATGGATGAAAAGTTATCCACATCGTCTTAGGAATAGTCAAATGTCGTATAAAAATCATGTTCAAGCCAGTACTTTTTGCTTTAAATAAAATTTAAATTTTGAATCGTTTTTTTTTATTTTTAGTTTTTTGGCTGCTTTTCATCACAGAAGCATTAAGATACAAAAGAAAAATACTTTAATTTGAATTAACGCGGAGTAAAGTTTCAGCGCTACCTATTAGAGTATATAGATACAATAGATAGCCTGCTCGTTTATCTTCGTGACAATGTCTCAGAACAACGTCCTTGGACAATTCAAGTTAAGTCCTGGGACAGAACAATATTGTATTGTCCACATTTAAACAGCCTTCAGAATTATTTCATGAATTTGACTAATATTGCATGCATGCATGCGATGCTGTTGTTAGTGGTTTTTTTTTACATTTTACATTTTTTTTTTTTTTTGCACCACAACAGGCCAGGAGGCCTAATTACAGTGGTGAATTACATCACAGAGCACCCAGGCTTGAGAAAAATAACATTTTAATTTTTGTGTTCTCACCGGGAATCGAACCCGGAACCTTCCGTGCGTGAGTCAAGCGTCTTGACCACTACACCACGGAGGCCGCCCTATTTTTTATTTTTACTTCCAATCTCTAAAGCCTATTAGGAAAGAATACTTTTATTAATCTAACTATTCTATATCAAGAAAGTACTAATATTACAGAGAAAACTAAATCGCACAATATTTTATCTGTTTTGTGTCTATAAAATACCTGTATTATTCTTCCCGTCTCACCCGTGTGGAACAGCAGCCTAGAGAAAGATAGATGTGAAAAATAAAATATCCACAGTTATTTCCTGTTTAGAATAGTGATGCCATGCCACTTGATCTGCATGAAGGGAAAAAATTCATCCGGGGATACCAGAAATCCAATGCTCATAACTACACAATAATCTATTATGTTAATAGTTTACCATGAAAAATGTATTTTTTTAATTTTCGAAAATGAAATAATCCTTAACTGAATTATTTTAATAATAATCCAATATGCTTTTGTCGGTTTTCTTCCCCGATTCTTTCTGACATATTTAAAAGAATCATGGGATTTGAATAGTAAAATAAAATAATGAAATATATACCATTTTTTTACAATTTACAAATTACTAGTACTTAAACACATACTTTTTTCTACAAAACACTCTGTTTACCCTGAAGATGACTCCTGCAATGGTAGCCGAAACGTCGGAACAAATCCAACACACACGGTATCACCCAAAAGAAACATATTGATAACAGTGACTAAAAACCTTCGCACATATTGTACAAGTTTAGTTACCAATTAAATTCTTATTTTCATAATACTATATTAATATTTTACTGAGTGGCGTAAATAACGTGAATAATCATGAGAGTAAAACACATTCAAATTTAGTAATGCACAAATATTTTTGAATAAAACAAAAAAATCTAATATAACAAAATAATAAAAACCAATAATTTTATTGTATTCGGGCAATCATTTTATAGTCATAATAAATAATCATTCTTATGATTTTTTAGTCATTTGAATCAAAGCACAAATAAAATTAAAACAATAGTTTAGTGTTATTTTTTAATATCCTCAATTGATTTGTATACAAGGAAACCTATCCACCATTAATAATTGAATATACTTTTTTACACGGTATTGCGTGGAAAGCATCCCATGCATAAAACGAGAGTCCAGTGTACTGTATAATTTAAATGAGTCAAATACTTCCTTGAATTACCTTAATGTCGCTTTGGTTTAATATTTTTCTGATTTCCTGCTAAAAATATAACATTCTTTATAATGTGGAAGCTTGCGATTTAATTTGATTTGTTGTTTAAATTAGTAAAGGTTTTAACACTTTTTTAAAATGCATTTTAGAGAAATCCATAATACAATTATGTAAATGCTTTAATTTTCATAATGTTTATGAAACATTTTTTCATCCAATTTTTAGTAGCATTTAACTTCCTCATTCATTAAATAGGAATCTCGAATAAATATACGGACAAGTATATTTTGTTTATTATTTTAAATTTTGTTTTGAGTTTGACATTTCATTCAAAAGTTTTCTTGCTGCGTCATAGGCATCACTAGTACTGGTTTCTTGAACAATGTCTTTGATTTCACAATCTTTCTGTGAAATAAACAAAACATATTATGTAAATTATTATATTTAGATTATTGTGTTTCTTATTGGATTTAATTTTCTTATATATATGGTGTTCATTAAACCCTGTCACATCCGAAACCACGATGATCAGTATGAGCAAGAAGACATATTGGCACATTAAAATATTTTTTTAGAACAAATAAAATTTTCAAAAATAAAATATCCAAAAAAGCAAATGTAAACTTCTGCAGGGGAGAAACGAGGAGGGGGAGGGGGGGAATATGATACTGCGCCGCGCTCCCTTCACTTCTCCCCTGCAGAAGTAAGCAACCATTTGTTTTTTTAAATATGCTAATATGTCTTCTTGCCATTACTGATCATTGTGGTTTCGGATGTTACAGGGTTTAAAGAACACCCTGTAAATGTAAATTATTATCTTTTTGTAGAAATAAATCTCCAATTTTATTTCCGTATTCAATAAACAACATTTAACTGGAAAAAGTCACAGAGATTCGAGATTTTGGTGTCATATTTGACGAAAAACTTGAATTCAAAAGCCACCTCAACCACATTACTTCTAAAAGTATGAAAACTTTGGATTTTGAATCAGTCAAAATAATGAAACTCTTGTATATATCCTTGGTTAGAAGCCAATTAGAGTACAACTCTACTCTATGGTCCCTCTTTTTACAAAATTTACATAAATAATGTTAAAAGAGTCCAAAGAACATTTTTAAGATTCATTAATTTCAAATTGCATATTCCTATAGAACAAATTAACTACATATCTTTGTTATTTTTTTTAAATATACCTACTTTGGAGGATCGCAGGACAATAACTGACCTAATATTTTTATGTAAAATTAATCATTCTGAATTCGATTGTTGCGAACTCCTGGTTTTAATCAATATTAATATACCAACACGTACAACTAGACATAATACTCTATATTATTGTCACCCTTCTCAAACCAACTATCTTTGTCACTCACCTTTACCGCATATACACAGACTAGGAAATGAATGTACCTCTCATATTGACATTTTTAAAGAGTCTCTGTGAATTCAAATCATCTCTTTATAAATATTTAATGATGTTCTATAGTAACGATTAACGAATTATTTGCAAAAGCTACTTATGCTAACGATCTGGTGTTAACTCATTTTTTATTCATATATACCGACTTTTCTATATCTTTTGTATGCTGACATACATACACCATACATGTATATATATTTTTTTCTTGTTATTTTTATTTTTATACCCATGTTTTAATATTGATTTTAATTTTTGTATTTGACTAACTCTTTATATTGTTGTATTGTAAAAGGCACTTGTGCCGTATAATAATAATAATAAAAAATGAATTAATTAATAATTATATAATATTTATATTAGTACAAAATTGATTGAAATAATTTATATATTATGTTTTAACTTTATATTAGCATTAGTATTATGATTTTTTATTTTATTTCTTCTCCATTATTTTTTTTTGTTCTTTTATTATTTTAAAACTATACCAGTGGCAATGTATGAAGACATTTTTTACTATTTTGTAAATTTAAAAAAAGTAGTATAAAAGTACACTGTATAGTTTGTCTTAAAATGAGAGCAAATACAACCTGAATATTATGAAATTGATAAAACTACTTACAATTTTTTCACTTTGCAGTTTTTCTAAATGTTTTTTGTGTTCCTCTGCATGCATTCTTTTTTGGTGAGAATAGCCATTACTGGATGATAAAAATGTTCTAGGACAAAATTTGCAAGTATACTTTATTTCACCCGTGTGTTGTGGTAAATGATCCTAGAAATAATATCACCATAGTAAGAAACATTACTTATATGTACCTAATTTATGAGACTGAAAAAGGGAAAACCACTTTGAATACAATTTTTTCCAAAATTAAAATAATGACACATTACATATTACACATCCATTTTATTGCAAATTGAACATTTTTATATCAGCGAACTTGCTGGCTTCAACTTTGAGAATTCCATTTAACTATTAATTAAAAATATTAAATAAGGTTTTATTTACACATTTCATTTTAATTATTATAATAGAAATTAAAACAAGACAACATTACTTTTAACCACTTATTATTTATATTTTATTACTGAAACTACACAAGCTTCTTTATCAAGATTTTAATTTACTAATGAATATACACATCCTTATTATCCTATTTTTTTTAAGTGTCTGCTAAATATTTTATCTAAACGTATGGAGGTAATAAGTCAAGCCTTTTTTTATTATTTTTATTTTTTATTCAGAAAAACGACAGCAATACAAAAAAATATATGAAACATTATTTTTAAAAAAAACATAAAATAAAGTCAAATAAGGTTTCCACATAAATAAAACTATAAAAATCCAGTTCCAATCCAATCAATTCTTGGTAAAATAATTAAGTAAATGAATATACTTACATTTAGATTGGACTTCCGTTTAAAAGATTTTTTACAGAAAGAACAGACGTATGGTTTCTCATTTGTATGCTTATGTTTTATATGTTCGTTCAAATAAGATTCATTGTATGTTGAAAATGAGCAATCAGAACAGTCAAACTTTTTACCCAAATGTCTCTTTTGATGGTTTTTCAGAGTTTGAGCATGTTTAAAACTGTAATAAAATAAAAATTATGTAACACTTCTGAGAGATAGAACCTAGCAAATTATGTCAACATAATAGATGGGAATTTTGGTTATTTGATAAGAGTAGCAGTAACCGTTATCATTTCACAAAAAACAATGTTTTGTGAAACCGTTAAAAAATAACAGTCAAGCAGAGTGCTTGTTTTTCTCTCCAAGCTTTTTTTAAATACTCAATTTCAGTGAAGTCATTTTTTGACTTCCCCTCTATCAAGTGTATTAATTTTAAGTGTCATTAGTCAATATCATATAATATCCTGACTCAACAAGGATTCTTTAGTGAAACAGGGCAAGTTTGTAGGTTGTGTCACTATAAGCTGTGTTTATTGTATTCATTAATTATATATGCTATGATATGAAAAAATAAAAATTCATAGGGATTTCAAGTTATAAATGAATTATATATTTTTTTTGTTTTGGATGTTTGTAGCACTAACTTTGTGGTTCATTGTTATATTTTAGAGGTATAAATAAAATAACTTTGTTTTATGAACCACTTTTTTACTGTCCAAACTGACTAGTTTTAGAAACTACACGTTGCCCTCTTAAAAAAAAGGCATCAAACAATTTTTTTATAAATAATCAATTAAACTCAAGTCAAAGCCCTATTTTTAATATTTTCCCTGTAACCCTAACGTCTAACACAATTACCCTTACCCCCTCCCCCACCATAAACACAATTACCCTCTCCTCTGTCCTTATCGACACCCACTGTTCACTGCTTCTTTTACATATGTATGTTTAGTTATTATATAATCCTGAAGGGGGCAACGCGTAGTTGCTGAAATTAGTCAGTTGTGACCTCTAAAATGTAAATGAATTTTTCGGCAGCACATATTAATTAAAACTTATTCAGAATACATTTTTTTACCATAACTTTTACATTGTCAGTTAAAAATGCGGCTTAATTTGTAAGACTAGACTTTTAAACTATCAGCTTTGTTGCATACATGGCCACCTCTACTTGAGTATTGCAAAGTTGGTAATGTATAAAATCAATTTTATTATTTCACTACTGTTTCTTAACATAATCATGCTTATGTCATCACTGCTTATGTATAAAATATTTACTGATTATAATGAAAAATTTAAATTTAAAAAAAAGTTGAAGTTAAGTATTGTATCAGTTTTTTGTGATTGGCTCAAAATAAAGAAATATGGTTTTTGCCAGGTTTGCAAGTAGTACCCTCATATGTATGTTGCTGGTGTCCCTAGAACAGTGGACTTAAAAAACATGTCATTTATAATATAAATAAAAAGAATACTTACACACGATTACATTGTTTACATCGAACTGTGTTTTTTCCTGTTAGATCGTGGGTGAACATGTGAGCATTTAATGTCGATTTACATAGAAAAGATTTTCCACATACTGCACATAAGAAACTTTTTACAGATTGGTGTACATTTTTAATGTGCATTGTCAGCAACAATGTTGAAACATACCTTTGAATAAATAATACATATTATGTATAAATATAAAATCGACCATTCCAAACTGTGAGTGATAAATCATACAAAATATTAAAATAAGCAAAAATAAAGTGTATTTATTAGTTTATTTTCCTTTGTTTACGGATGGGTGAGACTAAGTGGCCACATAACACACTGTGTAACATTCACATTTCCTCAACTCTTCCATCTGTTGACTTTTGTTAAGTAAAAGAGCTAAAACCTTCATCACGTGGGTGAGTTTTATCCGGCTGAACCAATTCACCTACTAGGCAACGCCTGAAAACAATTTTCCAATTTGTATACTTCTTCTTTTACCAGTTAGTTAATTCAACAATGTTTTGAGTGTCAAATGTTTGCAGACTGGCTGGATTTCCTCCCTAAGGATTTACATATTTAGATTTAAATCAAACATAGGCAGAATTGTGAATGTTACACAGTGTGTAAAGTGGCTACTTAAACCAGCAAATGACAGGTCATAAGCCCTGTAAATGCCCAGACTTCCATATTCCCTTCTCAAAAATGCTTTTTCCTTTTCACAATTGGAATTTTTACATCCTTTTCAAACTTGACTTTAAAATGAATTCAGTTTAAAAAAATACAAAATGTTTCAAATGATTTTACGAGGGAGATACTTAAAATAATAAATATTGTAAATAATATTTTGCTATTTTTTTAATGTATCTTTATTTATTTTCATTAAATTAACAAAAATAAATATTTAGAATCCGATTGTGATCCCGTGGCTAGGGTCATGGACTTAAGATCTGAGGTTTGCATCCGACTCTACCACAACTTGATTCCCATTTTCTGATAGTGAGTTATTTACAACTTGTTGAAAATGCCCCCAAAATAAAAAATGTTTGGGTATATCATAAGAACACAAATGTTTCTTTTTAATACCAGTCCGAATTCATATTTTTTTTTTGTTTCTGTGTCTGGAATAATTTAACAAGAATATTTACTAAATCAATTATTTTATTAACATTACCTAGGTACTGATGCACGATTAAAAAAACTATGTATAATATACAAAATTAAAAATAACTCACTCTTTGCCACAATCATTGCACTTGCATTTTTTTTTTTCGTCTTCTGGGACGTGAAAAACAATTTTGTGTCTTTTTAAGTTTTTTTCATGGACAAATCTGAAAAAAAAGTTCATAAAAACTGTTAGTGATTTTACAGAAAATATTCAATAGCATACTTGAGAAACTAATATAACATTATGAAATGAATATGTGCATTATGTATTTTATTGAACATAATGTATTTTTAAATTACCTTTTATCACACCTCTCACATTTATATAATTTTTCAGGAATATTTAAATGGTTTTCAATATGCATTTTTAATATAAGAGGCCGTGAAAATTGCTTTTTGCATATTGGACATCTGCAAATTAGTCATTTATTAAAAAAGAGTAACATTGTAATGAATTAATAAAACACACGGACTATTTTCCCAAGTTTAAGAAAAAAAGATTTCTCTTTGATTTAAGTGTGTCTAAATGCAACACTAGGGCAGCACAAAGTACCTATAGAAATATAAAGTAATGAAAATATAAAATGATTCAAATAAAAATTAAAGAATAATGTAAAACCCACTCCATCCTACTTTCTATGCTGTATTAAATGATTTTTGTAATTAAATATACCTGGTAAATATTTTCATATAAATATTTTGAAAAAGTGTGTAATTGTAAAACAAACTCCCTTTCTGAACACGAGCATCTTGCTCCATTAGAGTAAGAAACGTTAAGGCTGTAGTCGGGTAAAACGAACGCAAAATTAGGAAATCATACAATTTTGCCATTTTAAAACGAATGTTTTTTTTTAATCGCGCAATAATAATAAAATTAAAAAACATAAATAAGATTAAAACAATATTTTTTAAAGGTATTTCTGTCATTAAATATTAGGTTTTCCTTTGAATAGAACTTGTGGTTGTGTTAGGTTAAGCTAGTGGTGAGTGGTTATGATATTTTAGTGGATATGGTATTTTATAAATTGTAGCACAGAATGCTAAATTAGTTTAAGTTGATCTTAAGTAAACGCAGTTGACCATGTATAAAAATAATGCTTTCAAGTGAGAAGTGAACAACTCCAATATGTTTTCAATCTGTCAAAAAAGTTCACTTTCACAGCTTAGAAGTTATTACTCTCTAAGAGATAGAGTTTTAGAGTGAAAAGGTAACTGCTGTAGTTTTGTTACATTTTATTTGAAATATTAACACCACTCGCTCATAGATGGCATTTCCATGTACTTTTTATGAATAAATTCAATTGAGGATTTTTTACATGCGACGCCGCACAATGCATATCCAAACTCCTTTATGCATAAATTATTTGAGACGTACTTGGTACGACCATACTTCTTTAGAGGTTAAAAGAAATTATAATATGTATATATTTTTGGAACAAGTAAGGAGCTGATATTTGAAACGTTCAACTGGTTTAGTAATACAAAAATCCATTGCATCCATTTTCAAAAACAAGTATTTACTTACTCAAATGCTGATGGTTGTAGATGCTTTGCCATGTGGAAATAAATTGATCTATGTTTAAATAAACGAATATTGCAACACGTTATATATCCTTTAGTTTTATGAACACTAGAGATATGTTTCATCAACTAAAACATAAATTTTATAGATATGTATATATTTATATATATCCGTTAACATTAATTAATTTTGTATATGTGTATACCATATTGAAATACATATGTGAAAAATAAATAGTATAATTTAATAATAATTAGTTAAGGTTCATACCATCTCATAATCGTGAAATATTGTATGATCTGTGCACAACAGACAGTTTAAAGAGTAAAAATTATTTATTAATTCATTTGATTTAGGTCTTTTTATCATCATTTTCCCATTTCTTACAAACTCAGCTGGAAAAGCAATATGTTGCTTAGGTAATTCCTTCAATGCTGTTTCATTTGTTTCCCTCTTTTGATCTTGTATATCAATATTAACATCAACACAATCTAAGGAAAATAAATCTTCACTATCCACATGATGTTCTTCGATGTTTTCAGCTGATGCAGAATCAATAAGCTCGATCTTTATTTCTTTATTGTCAATGAGCTCTGTTTTTGTAGTGTCTGGTATTCCTTTTTCTAGAATTGTTTCATGCTGTAATTCATTAACATTTTTACTATCCTCCTAAAAATTAATATGATGCATATTACTTGCAGCATGTTTACAATTTGTTATTTATTATGTTATATGTCAATTAATTGTACTTCTTGCCAACATTTCAAACAGCATTACAGCATCCATCACCTTGCTGATGTGGAACCATATTGAGGCAATTGATTTTATTATAAATATATAATATAAAATATTCAACCATCTAAAATTGATTTACAACTCTAGCAACTGTGTAACATCCCAATGATTTGATAAAAAATATACTGAGAAATATTTCTGTATTCCGGAGATAAGACTAAATCTAGAACTTTTTACAGTTTTTCTTACTTTTCATTAATGAATATTTTGTTAAGCAAGATGTTTATATGGGAAAATGACAAAGTGTAAAATAATATAAGATACTCTGATGATACTGCTGTTATAACTGATACTGATCATCTACACCTACAGCAACTTGTCAACAAGGTGAATAATGCAGGCAAGGAATTCAGACTCACAATGAACGCTCTAAAATCCAAAGCTATGGTGGCCAGCAAACGGAAAAGGCATTAACATCCGTCTCACTATAGACAGTAATGGGATAGAACAGGTTATTGGTTTAAAATATTTAAGATGCTGGCTAAATAACGCGTGGAATACGAATTCGAAAATAAAAATTAGAATTGAGATTTTGAGATCAACTTTCTATAAAATGTAGAAACTCTTATGCAACTGAGATCTGAGACTTAGAACAAAATGGAGAGCAATAAAAGCTTATGTATTGCCAGTGTTTCTGTATGGAGTGGAGGGTTGGACTCTCAAAGTCTCAACGATTAACAAAATTGAGGTCTTCGAACTTTGATTGTGCAGAAGAATGCTTCAAATCTCATGGACTGATTGTGTCTCCAATAAAGCAATTTTAAGCATTATTAACAAAGAGAAGCAGTTACTGACCACTGTCAAAAGAAGAAAAACCGCCTACTTTGGTCACATATTTCGCAATGAGAAGTATGCTTTTCTCCAACTTATTATGGAAGAAAAGATAGAGGGCAGCAGGTTCTGGGAGGAAAAAGAGCATGGCTCAGAAATCTTAGGCAGCAGTTCGGTGTGCCGGATGCAGCAGCGCTGATTAGTCTGGCCCAGGATCGTGATGGCTTCAGAATGATGGTAGTCAACCTCCAATAGGAACGGCAAAAGAAGAAGATTAAGAAATAACTTGTAAAAATAAGAGACTTATCAGCAAGTGGAAAAGAGATGATATGGGAGGAAGTTATGAAAAATACACTTCAACACCCAGACCAACAGAGAAAATAATACGGCTTGGATTTATTTCTAGCAACTGGTGGTAATCGAAACTGCAACACCAGTTACAGTTAGCTTTTTAACCAACTGCGCCATGGCCCCTGCCTAAGTAGATAAAATATTTTTAGGACAATAAAAGTCGCATACAAAAAAAATGGGTACCCAAAGAAATATTTTAACATCAATTATATTCGGAGGAACATTTTATTAATATTTCTTTTTTACCTATTGTATTTTTTATTGATGATTTATCCAAACTTCATAAAATTTGGATTCATATTTGTAAATTTAAAATAAATAGCTTTTTTGAGTAGTGCATAGCATACAAAGTGACTTTTATGGCTTCATAAAATAATTCATTTGAATAATTTAAATACATATTTGTGTTTGTACACTAAAATAAATTGAAGACAAGCCGGTTTCACAGTTTGGTGGTTTTCATTATCTTTACTTTTATATTTTCTGTTCATGATTACCTTTATAAATAAATAAATATGCGGGCCGGTTTCAGAACACTACTGTTCTTTTGTCAAGGCTCAAAAGTAAACTAGTACTTAATACTTTAAATCTTACTAGAACTTACAAAATTACAAGTACCTAAAATACATATTGTCGGTGATACTGCAATACCGCATAACTAGCAATGAAATTTTTGGCAGGTGAACTTTAAAAGCGTTCTATTTATATATTTCTTACGATTTTAATTGAAAAAATCTGCTGGAGTATTGTAAAAACTATCATTATAAAATATAAATAATTTAAAACTAATGGTTCTTAGTCCCTGTAGCCAGTGAACTATTTTCTCAATTTCTATTGAGATAAATTTTATATTCTGCCCTGATGCATTTGTGTTTTCATATATTTAAAGCACAAATCACAAATATTGAATGATATGACAATCAATTTACTTTAAAAATTACCTGATTTTCATCTTTTGTATCTTCAGTCGGAACTTTGTCAATGAATTTCCTTTGTAATAAGATAAGTTGAGTTTCTTTAACGCGCTCAGAAAAACTGTAGAAATCCAGAACTCGAAACATGCATTCTGTACATATTAATGTGAAGGAATCTTTTTTATCAATCTGCAATTTGCAAGAAACTTTTAGAAGGCAAGAAACATTCAGCATAGTGAAATTTGTAAAGATATAGGTAGTTAGAGGTTTTACTTTATGACAGAAAACTTACCCAGAAGGAAAAGAGTTGATTGATTTTCAATTGCAAATCATGTATTTTGAAAGAATCATCGAAAATATCGACATTAACCTCGTTAATTCGTGAACAAAGTCGACATGGTGTCATTTCTTCAGTTTATTTAAGATAACATAAAAAATATTGGTTTTAAGTTTTAATGAAAAGCGAATTCTATTTGCATTACTGTCACGCATCTGTCACGTCTGTCACCAGAGATTATACCGTGATTCAGGGTTGCCAGACTGGATCAAGCGAAAATAGGTAGATTCAGAAAAATAAATCGGTAGATTTCGGTAGATTCGGGGGTTGAGGAGGGGGGGAGGGGAGCATTTTTTTTGTACTGTTGTTCAAAATTAAAGCGCCGTTTCGTCTAAGGCCATTGCTTTAAATAGTCGAAAGCGCATGATAAATGAACAATTGAAAACCAAAAGGACTGCAATATGTAAATCACCGAAATCTATTAATTCCGGCTTGCAAAACTGGCCCAGAATACAGGTAAATCTTATTTTATTACTTTGAAGTTATATAGATATTTTAATATCTATTTCAACAATACTGTATTTTGCGAAACCATACAAATTCTTAAAGGGTTTAAGGCATAAATATTTTGATTTAAGTGTATGTTGCCAAATAAATAATCGAAATCACACTAAGTTATCTATGTACGTATTTTTTTATGCACAAAAGTACATCGGTTGAATGTATTTTCATAAAATATATTCATTGATGTATATATAAATACCCATTCTGTGGAAATTGAAGTATTGTATATTGTAATGACTAAGAATAAATAGTTTTTTTTGCAGGTAGAAGTGTCTTGCAGTATAGAGGCCCTGAAATTGATGGGTCTTCTTTATCTCTCTATGTTCTGGTCATTTTTACAATTATCCGTCAAACTTTGTTGTCAAACAAAATTGCCAAACCAATAAATAATTAATGTTTTGAAGTTCTTTAAATGTAAAAATTGTTAACTGCTAAAGTACTGAAAACATTGCTTAAAACAATGATTTAACTAAATTTAAATAGATAGTTTTTTTTACTGAAGAAAAACCATTTCTATCATTTTTATATGAAAAGTGAACCCGTTTCATTTCTCCTTATAAGATAAACAAAGATATTTTTGAATTTTTCAATGATGTCATGAAATTCTATGGTTACGATTTATCATACCACAATATTATATATTTGAAAATAGCCGGAAATAACCATTCACCAATACTAACCAATTTATTTCATTTATATATAATTCATTATATATACCGTAAAACGCTGCAACTTTGCCGCAATTTTGACTTTTTTTGTAGATATCTCTGAACCTATTTATTATTATGGCTGTTAATGCGTTTTAGATGGAAGACGGACCTAATGCCTAGCCGTATAAGTTCCAAATCCTTTTAAATCTTGCAAGTTTTCCTAATTACATGCATTCAAAGTCGTAGGCAAAGTTGTGTGCAAAAGGCGCAACTTTGCCTCGAAGAATACCTCAGTAAATATAATGTTTCTCTTTATAGTATTTTTTTTTCCATATGCAAGAGTCGCTGTGCTTGACCCCGGCAGTCAAATTATTGCCATTAAGGAAATAGATTTTTATTCACAGCTAATGGGGAAAGTTGTAGCAGGTACCACAAACTTCCCATACAAACATGTCGGTAAGTGTAGGGTTGTGCCAAAAAAAGATTATTTTTTTCCACTTTTATTTCTATTTTTTCCTAAGTTAAACAAATAATCAGAAGTAAATCTAAATAAAGTTGGTAACAGTAGGTATTAATATCAGTCTATTATATCTATAATAATAGGTAGTCTTCTCTCTCAAACCTAAAGTTACTTTTTAGGCAGGTAATTAAAATTTCAGCAACACAAAGTAGGAACAATATTAAAAGCTATGACACTAAACAAACATACGTAAAAAATAAAACGAAAAACAAAAATAGCTAACTGTTTAACCAACATCGTTACTTTTTACTTTTAGAAACCACTAAGAATATATTTAAAAAAACTAGATATGCTTAAAACCAAACAAGCTAATAATAGTCTTATTTTGCTGAAAATACCGTTAAGTATAAAATTAGCATGTTATAACAAAATATCCTATTTGTGAATAGGAACATTATTATATTACTAACTTTAGGTACGGAAACTATAAAATCAAATATTTTGGTACATCTTTAGGTACCCAAAAGAAAAGAAATATTTTCAAAAAATCTCAAACAAAATACAAAATTATTAAAATAATTACTCAAAATACGATAAGGGAAATATTTCGACAGATTGACCAAGACGATTGTGAAAATATTCGTCTGATTTATTAGTTAGGTAAGTAATACCATTTTTACTTATTGGATGTTATACTTATTAAGATTTAAATGAAATATGAAATGTCCTCGTCGGGAAATTTGGGGATCAGGTAATACTGCAATAACATCTTTTAAATCTTGTACAGCACATACATCTTCAATACTAGGGTAGATGAAGACTGATCCCTTATCACGCTTAGAATTTTTGACTTTTCGTGTAAATTTCACTGTGGGAATTTTTTCATTTATTGATAAAACCTTCCCTACAAAGTGCTTAGTGCTCTTTTTCGCAGCGAATTTAGCTATTATCCAGCTGTTTTCTTGAAATTCATGACAATCTTTCACGTCAACATTAATGTCACTCAGTTCGAAAGGGGATATTATGCTTTCTTGTTCAAAGTCTTCTTGTTCTTGTAAATATGACGCAATATAAGTATCAAAATTTTCGTAGTCGGAGTCGTCTGCAGCATGAAAAGAAGTTTCCGACACCGGGCTTGAGTCGCTGTTGTACACATGTTTCTTTTGTTTTCTTATTTTGGATAATTGGCCTTGAGAAGTTCTTTTTCGTTTAGTCATTTGTGTATTTATATCTCGTAAAACGTTTTTTTTGGGGGAAGCTTCTTTTAAAACTATATTAGACGTAATTATTATCTTCGGTTTTTTATTCTTGCTCGGGGAGTCATTTTTAGGTACATTAACTATTTTCAAATCCAGGCATTCTGGTGTGTCAACCCAAAACGGAGTATTCATTTCTGAATTCTTTGTTAAATTCCTCAGCCAATGTACGAATTTATTTGAAACTGTCGCCAAAGGCTGCATGTAAACGTTTATGGCACTTATGGAAAGCTTGCAAAGACTGTCAGGACTTTTAGTTTCAGGACACTTTATTTCCTTCTTCTTGACATATGTTATTTTCAACGGTCCTGGTAAACTTGAGTCTTTTTTCTCTTTTTGTGTATTTATTTTCGTAACCTTCTTTATTTTTTTAGCTTTAGCTAGCTCTTCTGCTTGTTCAGTTGAAATAGATTTACCAGGTATGACTGGAAGCTTGCTGTTTTTGCCTGTTTTTATTGGTTGTGATTGTCTATTTTGCTGTAAAAACTCCAAAAGGCTAGCATCAAATTGACGAAAATTTTCTTCTTGTAGTGTTGGCATTTTTAATGTCACTCTTAAGGGATTGAAAGGAAATATTCCGGATCCTTCAAATCCTTTACATATGTTGATCTCTTTTGTAATGTTTATTTTTGACATTAGCTCCTGCAGTAGCTGCGGGAAATGACATTTGTTGATTGTGCTTGTAGTGATGTGTGCAGCTTTATAATTTGTTAAAATTTCACGCCAATGTCGTTTCATTGGTCCAAAAAATGCCATGTCTAGTGGTTGAGTAAGGTGTGTAGCATTTTTTGGAAGAAAAGTAAATCTAATGTTTTGACTTTGACATATTTGAATTGTCTCGACACTTAGGTGAGATGCCAAGTTATCGCCGATAATTAGTTTTACGCCGTCACGAGAGTCTGCCCATGGCATAACTATAGTCTTGAACCAATCATCAAAACAAATCATATCGAACCATCCAGATTTGGTGCGATTATACCTAGCATCTTTTGGACCATTTTCACACCACTTGGACCACAAATGATCTGCTTTGTAAACCACATAAGGTGGTAGGCAAATTCCGTCAGCAGTTCCGCTGAACATGATTGATACTGAGCTTTTGCTTGCATTAATTACCCTTTCTGGGTGTTTTGTGCCTCTTTTGAAAATACATTTTTTAGATCCGGGGTCGTCACTTAAATTTGTCTCATCAAAATTGAGAATATTACTGGTGGGAACATCTTTAAGAGAAATTTTCAAATTTCTGTAGTATTCGTCCATTTCCTCTACTGTTTTTGCAGCACGGCTTCGTTTTATATTTTGTGTTGCCCTTTGTGAAAAATTGTGTCGTTTTAAGAAAAAACGGGCCCAGCGTTCACCAGGCATTTTTCCTTTAAAAAGAGCAGATTTTCCACTTTTTAAAAGGTAGTTGTAAACTACAATACGCAAATCTAAAAGAGAAAGAGGACAACCAAATTCTGCTGAAATATTCACCACGTCCGCTATGTGAGCTTCTTCCTCAGTTGAAAACTCTGTAGGTCGACCAAATGGTTTATTATGTACGCTTTTGACTTTGTTGCTAATTGTCCGACGTGGGATCCCAAACTGCTTTTCTGCTTCGTATGATGAAATAATTTTTCTTCGAACGAGATCTACAGTAACTTCCAGCATTTCCTTCGAGTAATCAGAATAACTACGAGCTCCTACTCTACGCCTTCTTCGCTGTTGATTGTTTGCCATTTTTCACATAACTGCAATAGAATTAAGATTTCCATAATTTTTAGTATTCAATTTGTCCTCGAAATATCGTTTTATCAATAGATTTGAGATATTTTGTAAACTTATTATAACGATCATCGATAGAGATAAACTTTGAATTAAGTTATGTTTCGAACACGTATATAAGTAGTGTGTCATATTTAAATCATAATTAAAAGTTTATTTGTATTACTAGAAATAAACGAAAAAAACTTTATCCGGGTAAATTATATAAAGTGAAATAAATTCAAATTTCGTTTAATAAAAAAATTAAATTAAATGAAAAAATCAAATTTAAGATAAAGCACGTTGACTACTAGTGATAACCCTAGAACCAGGCAAAAAGTACAAATCGTGTTTTCAAAACACTGCACAACATTGCCTAGCAAGTTTTTTTGATGAAATCGTGTACTTTTGATAAAAGTATCAAACAATACGAAAAATATACAGTATTTTCTTACCCCGGGACGGTTTTACTTTTCAAAAACACTTTTGGTTTTTCTTGAACTTTAAAAGTTTTAGGAGACCAAAATTTCACGACTCCTCCTGCCGACATTCATCGCTCAACTGAGAGCGCAACAATGGAGTTGGCGTTATGAAAAATAAAAAAGGTGTTGCCAGGACAATGAAAAATTACTACCAAATGGTAAAAAGTGAGAAAAAGCCAATCAAATGCGAAATATCGTAATCGTAACGAAACAGGAAAAGTTGTGGCCGGTAGGAAAAGTTGCAGCGTTTTACGGTACTTATATATAATAGAAAGGGAGTTTTTTAACAATCAACAGATGGCAACCTAAGTAAGCAAAGAAACAATAAATTATTAAAACATGCACTCGTTTTATTTGTAGGGAAAATTTTGTTCTATGAAAAAAAATCGAAGAAATATATGGAAATCGGTAGAATTTCAATAGAATTCGGTAGATCGGTAGATTACCCCTAAAATCGGTAGATATACCGAAAAATCTGTAGTAATGGCAACGCTGCTGTGGTTATACCACAAATTATACTCTGTCACGACATATCAGTTTTACCACAGATTATACACACTGATTATGCTACATATAGATTGATATATTTTATAATTTTCTAATTAAAATTATTATTTCTCGCATCCAGCACCGGGGGAGTAATTAAAAGCTGTTACAAGTTACAACTTACAACAAAACCGTTAAAAACCATGCCTCATATTGGCACGAAAAATTATCACAGGGGAATAATTAAATTTTGTTGTCATAAGACCATTATTTACAAAATTCTCCTCAGACTGGTCATTGCATATGGCGCCGAATGCTGGGTTATCATCAAAAGAAATAAAAACATAGTTTTAGTATTTGAAAGAAAAATATCAGGAAAGGTATTTAGTGCTGTCAACCAGAACGGGGTGTGGAAGAGACGGCTTAATCGTGAATTAGAGGCACTGTATAGCAAACACAACATTGCACAATTCATAAAAATAAGAAGATTACAATGTTTGGGCCATGAACACAGAATGAATGATAACCGTACTCCAAAAAAGATTCTGTATACCACTCTGGAAGGCAGACCAAAAAAAAAAGGCTGAATAGTATGGAAAGAGACATTGAGGGGAGATCCTTTAACCCACCATCCACCCGCAGCTGTTATAGAGTACTGGGGGACTCTCTGTCATCTGCGCATATAGAAAAGTTATTATAAATATTCCTAAAGAATACAAACTCTATGCAGATTAAGGAGGGGGGAGGAGGTTGTATGAACAGAGGCCAAAACGGCGTTCTCACCCCTCAGGGTCCCCTCAATGCCTCTGTTTTTTTATTATTCAAAAATATATATTTACACAAATAAACGTATCCAAAAATACAAAAACAATGACTAAAAACTAAAGAAACACAGCATAGATACTGTGCTATCTCAAGGAAGCTCATGGGATATTTATTTAACCATTATGTTTTTTATTTTATTTTATTTTATTTATTTTTGCACCACAACAGGCCAGGAGGCCCAATTACAGTGGTGAATTACATCACAGAACACCCAGGCTTGAGAAAATACACATTTTAATTTTTGTGTTCTCACCGGTAATCGAACCCGGAACCTTTCGTGTGTGAGTCAAGCGTCTTGACCACTACACCACGGAGGCCACCGATATTGTATTTGAAAAGGCTGAAAATTACTTAAATTTAGTAAAAAAATGATTAGACTCCAATGATTTAACACTGAATCACTCGAAAACAAAATACATAACATTTTAAATTAATAATAAAACTATATATAATCGAAATCTTTCCTTAACTATTCACAGCTGTAATTGCACTAACCAAATTCCAAATATTAAATGTATTTCTAAATTGTTAGTCATAGTAGATTCAATTAAATATTGAAGCATTTATATAGATGGGAATTCAAAATGAACTAATCAAATCGAACATATTAAAAATAAATTTACTTTTTTAATACTATAAAAAATATAATAAGCCTAAAAGAACTATTAAAAATATATTACGCAATAAGTCAATCAGTTTTGTAATATTAAATAATTGGATGTGTGCAACTGACACGCTGATCAAACAAATAATAATGGCATATTTTTTTAAAATAAAAATTATCTTAAGAGTCCCAATCAGAACTAGCTCCCTTAGTGTATTCGTAAATCTTAATGCAACATCTATAAAACAACTTTATGTAAAAGCTCTGTTACTATACGCACACAAACACTATTCTCTGCCTTCTATAACTTCTTTCACAAATACAAGAGTTGCTAGATACTCCATCCCGATGATGCAAAAACAATTAAAAATTAAAACAACCTTCGGTCAAAGAGGATTGGCCGACTACTCAGTTAAAATGTACAATCTACTTACATTATTCATAAGGACAATTAGTAAACACTCACAATATAAAATTGTTATTAAGAAATGTAAAGTGGAGGTGGGTTGCGCACGGATCGATGAGTGGATCAAGCCAAATAGGCAAAACACTAAAAGAAGACAGATACTATTAAAGATTTGCTATTTGCGGATGATGCTGCTTTTATTGCGCACTCCGAGGAAGTTCGGTATTTATTCGTGTTCGATCCATAGACATAAGATATTATATTTAATTTGTTTATGGTCGAATCGTCATTTTTTGATCAAAAAGTTTATTATATTTATGTACATTATTTACATTTACCTTTGTCCTTATTGACTATTTTGACAGATGACGTTTATTAACACAAGTTTGACTCATACTTAATTATAATTATAGGTATTATTCACAGTGGTCACTGTCTACCCTTCGAATACTTGTGTAGAAGGTCGGTCTATCATTGAAATTAAAATATAGATTTATTCGCTTATTTTTGTACTCGGTGCCGATTTTAAACATATATTTATAGATTTTTCCTAGATCACCATGAATCGCTCGAAGTCTCCTCGATCTAATGATGCTCCCGAAGAGATAGAAACAGCCGTAAAAGATACAAAGAAATTTATTGATAAAGCCGTAGGAGAAATTGGGTGGGATGCTGCGATTCGTCAATTAATCTTTGGTTCTGTATCTGGATGGTATGATATATTTTTATTTATCTTTTGTTCCAACTTATTACAGTGTTGGGTCATTTATTGATTGTGTTGACCAAAGAATAGCGATCTTTTTGCATTTTCTTATTCTCTGCAACAAACACTTTTTGTTAACTTTCTCTGATTATTTGAACTTTTGAAAGGTCCCATGAGATAATACCGATTTCTAATACATTTCCTACTACACTTACCTATACCATGTTTATGTTATGGACATTACTGCCATTTAAAAATAGAAAGATGACCTATATGTCCATATTTTTTATTATTGGGAATGTGAAAATCTAGGCATTTACACGGCTTATGACCTGTCATTGTGATTTCCACATATACTCAATTTTCGGAAGTTGTATATTTAGTCAAATCAGACGTACTTTCACATTATTTGACGCTACCTCAATATTTATTTATTTGACAATTGTAGTCTGCATTACTTTACGGGTTGTTAACCCATCACGTAGTGCAGACTGTAAATATAAGGTAGAAGGTGATGAATAGAAAGCAGATAGCTGCTCAACTGCCGATATGTACAGAAAAACAGGTCCATATATCTGCAGAAGCGGTATTTAGCCTTTCATTTAAACGGTTTCTGGGTGCGTAGAACAGTGCATGAGATCTCGCTCTAGTATAATTATTGGGAACATACAAACTGACCTCATTCAATATATTTGTATTATATATATTTCCAGTAATCAGCCTATAGAAATGTTTCCCAAGAAAATTTTGATGAGATTTGAGGGTATTGCAATTCAGCATCCCTGCTAGAAATAATGATGGATACAAGAATGGGTGATTCTTATTTTCTTTAAGATATAAGTATCGCAAAAATTTCTTTTGAACCTTCTCTATTTCAAGGATGTGGTTTGATTCAGAAGGGTCCCAAATTATAGAACAGTATTCTAGTATGCTGCGGACCAGTCTATCATACAATGTGTGAATTGCGGTAGTATTATTAAAATATCTAGAGTTTTGAAGTACAAACATTCCATATTGCCTACCGCTAGAGCAGGTTCCCCAAACTTTTTTAGCAACGGAACACTTTGCAAATTTGAAAGTTTTTATGGAGCGCTTAGCTTATTTTATAGATTGGGTAATTGTAAAAATATTTTAAAAAATAATGTTTATTATTTATTTAGCAATATGAGTAAATAAAACTCTTAATGATTCTGATGATTTTGAATCCTTGAGTCGCAAATCTTTTTTATATTAGGCACAATCAAACCCCAATGGTAGTTGATTCTTATATCTGTTGTGGCGTCGAGCCAGACTTTGAGTTTGTTGCGGAATGATTAGAAAATCCCGCTACCCATAAATATGTTAGCTGTATAAAACGGAAGCAAAACAATCAAAACTCGCTTGGGGTACTCTTCTGACAAACTAGCCCAGAAGTCATTTGATGTCTGATCGTTTTATTTTTGTTTCAAATCAGAGATTAGATTTCTTAATCATTCCTAAAATATTGCAAAATGTTTTATAATAAGTTATGTAGGTAGTAGGTATACATAAACATCAGTAGAGATAGACCACCTCGCCTTTAAATATGAAGTAGAAGTTTTAATATAATGATGTGAATCACAATTGTCACTCCGAAATTTTGCAGAACATATTTTAAAGCTCCGCAGAACACTGGTGTTCTGCAGAGCCTTAAGGAGCGTTCTTCATTTAATGCATCTGTTTTCAAAATCATCCTGTATTGTCTTTTTCTATTTTGGTGTAACAAAAATCAACCTGCTTTTTCGATTAGTCACGAGCGTTTTTCATTTTTTATTACTAAGATTTTTCAATGTCATACTTTGCCAATATATTATTTTCCATATTTAAGTTTTTTTTAAATTTACTTCGATTTTCTAAAAATTTTAAAAAGTTATTTATCGTAAATGCCCCGGCCATAAGTAAACATCAAAATTGTTTAGGTCTAGTTATGTATATATTGCGGGGTTATTACTACAACCTTCAAAATTTTATGTTTTGCGTGAACCACTAAAAACACTTCTTTGTAGCCTCCTCCGTGAATTCTACAAATAAACAAGCGGTAGATTCGAACCATCATAATATTATGATTTAAATGCACCACTTGTCTATTTGTAGCATTCATGGAGGATAAAAGTTGTTTTTTTTAGTGAGTAATTTACAAATGCCGATTTTGAAGTTACTTAGTTGTATTAATTACCTCACTATATTATATGCATTATTTTTATGTTTGTATACATATATGTTTGTTTATCCATTGTCTTTTTTCGTTTTGATATTTCTGTGTTATTTTTGTCTGATATTATCATGTTTTGGTAGAACGCCTCAATAAAGGTAAAAAATATACACTGCATTTTATAACTGGTTTTTAGTGTTGGATGTGTACTGTGGATAGTATGCAGTATTTTTTTTCATTTGTAACATTTGAATATTATATTTATAGTTGTAAATACATATTTTCTTTTCAGATTTATATTTCTTAATGCTACTGTGGACCCTGTGAATATCGAGTGTTTAATATTCATCTAATTATTTTACAGGTTGGCCGGCTTCGTCGCCACGAGGGTAGGAAAACTATCTGGTGTAGGGTTGGGTGGTGCTGCTGTAGGAGTCCACTACGCCGAGCAACAAGGTTACATCAATTTGAATTGGGAGAAGATTTCAAAAAAAGTTGACAAGCTCAGCGATAAAATTGAAAAAGAAGCAACTGGAAGCTCTCCAGCTTGGATAGACAAAGTTAGTTGTTTGAATTAAAATTAATACATATTGCATTGAGTGGTGAAAATTTAAATCCTACTTGGATCTTCTAAAAATATTAAAAAAAAAAAATTATACCATCTATTTGCTTATTGATTATCGTTGTACATTTAAAATAAGGAGCGATTTAATAATTGACAATATTTTGTGTATGTCCAAATATTTGTAGGCGAGTACTAAATTTTACCCCTAGGACAGTGATCGACAAACTCATTAGTCAAAAGAGCTAAAGATCAGCAGTACAACAATAAAGATTTCTTTTGGGAGCCTAATTTCTTTGTGTTTTAAAACGTTTCCTCTTGAAAGCCAATGAACCTAATTATGCAGCAAATATCTCCGTATTTACTCACTGTTTCAAGTAAAAATTCTTTAAATTGGCGATGATAAAGAGTTATAGCTACAACTGTGTCGACAATATTTTTCCATAACACTTCAAATTTCTTCTATAAATGCGCTAACAAAGCGCTTCTTGACGAATGATGCTATGGTAAACAAGTACCTATCTCGTGAATAATTTTTGCCTTCGAAATATTAACAAAACCACTCCAGTCACACTTTCAGCCACATCTGTTATAATTGAAACAATTTTATAGAGTTTAATATGATGTTTCTCCATCCATTTAATGACAGCATTTGAAATGTCCTCAATAATCCAAATGGCGATAGTTCTAAAAGTTCTTCTTTAGGACCCGTAAATTAAATTAATATAACTAAGAGTGTACATATCTTGCGCTGTTTGAGTTGTACTCATGTGGCTTGCGAGCTGAGGTTTGACGACCACTGCTCTAGGCCATGGGTCGGCAACCTTTTGTTGTAAGAGGGTGAAATATTTAACGCCATATGTCATTACAGTAAACCTACAATATATATGTACAAATATTTAAGTTTTGAAAATAATTTACAATTTATTAACAAAAGTTAAGTTAACAAGAAGTTAAGATAAGTTAACAAAATCAACGAGACTTTAGTGGCTGCATTTGAATTCCAAGTTTTTTTTTCAAATGAGCTTGCATTTTTAAAGTAGAGATATGTAATATTGCGTCTAAATGTGAATCTGATAACTGAGAACTTTGTATTTTCGATTCATAATTGAAAAAGTTCATTCACAAATACATATAGTATTACTACAAAATATAGTAATTATTTACTGAGTAAACCCTTTTAACTCCTTATAAATTTTAGAAGGCAAACTTCCATAGAAATCCACCAAGTTATTTTTGTCCTTTGAATCCATTTTAAGTGTAGTATCACTTTGCAAATTGCATGGTACATTATCGATATACACTGCAAAAGACGAGAATCTTACGGGCCCCACCGAGATGCCTAAGAAGTTTATCAAGATTGATTAAACCAAATGGTCTAAAAAGTTCAAAAATTGAATAGTGTTTTCAGACATTTTCTATTAGGTCAAATAATCAGTAGAATCTCTTCTTCTTCGATGGCGCTGCAGCTCAAATAGAACCTTGGCCTCCTTCAACTTTTGCCTCCCACTCCGCCTGTCCTCAGCAAACATTTTACAATTTGCAACTTGTAGTAGAAGCTCATCCACATCAATAAAGTTTTTAGATTAGGTGGAAACGTAGGCAGAATAGTGAATGTTACATAGGTCATAAGTTCTATAAATAAATGCTTAGACTTCTATATTTTCTTCTCAAAAATGCTCTCTATAAACCTGTTGTAATATGTCTGTTTATTTATTATTAATTATCGGACCATTATCCATATATTATATAAATCTTATCATTATTATTTATTTGATGTCATTTATTTAACCAATATTCAATTTCATTCCAGGCTGAAAGGTTTGTTGATAGGAAGTTGGAGAAAGTGGACGATGTTTTGAAAAAGAAGCATCTGAAAGCTAAAAAGTGGTATCACTCAGTTACCGGGGATGAATATTACAGAGCGACCGAAACACACGTTTTCTTGGCTTCTTTTGTTGCCGGTGTAGCTATTGGCTTGATGTGCGGACGTTAATAATTTTATTTTATCAATACATTATGTGATCAAATAAAACACTCCAGATCTTATTGCCTTAAATGATTACTCTACAATCTCAATATTCTCCTTAATGTAAAATAATAATATTTACCCTAGATTCCATTAATAAGTATTTTTTTCAATCTTTATTGGTTGTGACAAATTAACATTTTCTATTAACTTATACAAGGCAATTTTAAACCTCAAATCTTAAAAAAAATAAAACTAACTATTCTCACAGTAGACATAAGTCTTAGTATTGTATATTTATTACATGTTAAAATACTCTCTGATATGATTTCAATACTAAATTATGCAAAAAATTCAAATATACGCAGTAAGAAATCTAGCCATTCAAGTATCTTCAGCTAAGTGTAAGCGTTTGTAGTTCATATATTTACTGATTATTTTTAAATGTTTTGTTATATAAATATATAAGTACTTACTTTTGTACATTTTATTTATTTAAATGAAATAATTGGTCAATATCAGTTTTATAGTTTGTATCATTAATAATATGATAATTCTATGAATTTTGTTTTCATCTCAACAATGTTATTGTAGTATTAAACCTAGTCAGTAGATTGTACTGTCATAATGAATTATTATAGCTTCATGCTAAAAATATGCTTGAATAAATATAGTATTTAAAATGTTTTTTTTTATTTTTTAACCTTTCCAGTTTATTTATCCGGCTTGTGGTGTAGCGGTTGGGGCATTCGCCTACTATACTTGAGGTCCCGAGTTCGATTCCTGACAGGGTGGTCGTGAAATAATGGTTTTTAAGGTGGTTCTACACTGAAATATTTCACTGCCCCTGGACTGGGACCTAAGTGTAAGACTAGTCACCTTATCTTTAATGCAACAAAAATGATCCAGATGAGCTGCAATAAAAATGTAGATAATACCGATGATAGGGGAATGATTATGATTCCAGTTTACAATTGAAATTATGATGCATTAAGGATGCATTAAAGAATCACATACGAGGGCGGATTGAAAATGATGCTACCTAAGTAGGAAAAAAACTTTTTTTTTTCAAAAACCATTTATTTCTCAACATAGTCTCTTTTTATTTCGGCACACTTAGTAAGATGATGTTTCAACTTTTTTATACTATCTGAATAATACGATTTCGGGAACCTCTCAAAATACGCGTGGTATTAGTTTCGGTAATCACTTCTTTGTTTGAGCTGAATTTTTTTCCTGCGAGCCATTTTTTCAAGTTTGGAAACAGGAAAAAGTCACTAGGAGCTAAATCTGGACTATAAGGTGGATGATAAACCAATTCGAAGTGTATTTCACGCAATTTTAGCATCGTATCTAATGCTGTGTGAATCGGTGCGTTGTCTTGAAGAAAGAGAACTTTTTTCTTCTTTAAATGTGGTCGTTTTTCCTTGATTGCATCATTCAATTGATCCAATAATGCACGATAATACTTTCCTGTGATTGTGGATCCTTTTTCAAGATAATTGATGAGCAATATTCCGAGTGCATCCCAAAATACAGTGGCCAATATTCATTGGTACTTAAACACATAATTTTTTTCTACAAAACACTAAGTTTACCCTGAAGATGGCTCCTGCAATGGTAGCCGAAACGTCGAAACAAATCTAACAGACACGGTATCACCCAAAAAAGAAACAAATTGATAACAGGGACTGTAAAAACCTTTGCACCTATTAAAATGTTTTAATTTCACAAAGTCCCACATTTTGCTAGTTAAATAAATGGAGTTTATATTGTAATAACCATTATTATAGATAGCTTCCTTCTTAATTCTGTTTTTTGTAAGCATAAGTTTTCTATTGTGTGGTCTTCCTAGCAGTGTGTAAATACAAAACATAAAATAATTATTTTTGGAATACTTTATTGTAAAGCAGTATACAACTTACGGATAAAATAATATATGTTTTTTTAATGCCTACATTAAACACAAAACAGGTTCGTTGATTTACTTATAGTAGGTTATAAAACGAAATTTAGTAAAACAGTTTCTGTTTTTTTAAAGTTATATATTTAACGGGATCCGTTTCAGTCTCAGAGTAATAATACGTCAACCTATAAAGAAGCCCTATCACTATGTTTCATAAAACACAAGCGATGTCGTTTAGAAAAAAATTGGCGGCCATTTTGTTTTGTTTGACAACATAGGCATAACAATTCTATTGGATGCTTTTGTCGCTGCGCTTGGCTTTGTTTGTAAATAACTTGGATATTTATGTTATAATAAATTAATTGCAGTGTGTTCAGTTGCAGCAGTAGTAGCGTCAAAGGTGTTAAAGGAGTCAGTTTTCACAGGTAATTGATTTTAAATATTTTCCCACGATTTACATTGATTTTTGGCATTTATTGTCCAGAAACGTGTTTATGTTGCTTAAAATTTTTCCTTATATCAACATATTTACTTCAGATACTATTTTTTCTCAATTTAGGGGATAAATTTGTAAATCAAAGTATGTTTACTGTTGATAATGACAGTTGATTACGGGCAATATTTCGGGGCTGCACTAGTAATCCATATAAAATTTTAGTTTTTATTGAGTAGAGGTCGATTAAAATTTTACTCAAAAATAGCAACGTTAACCTTGAATTCGCATCTAAAATGACGTTTCCAAATTTCAGGCCACTACGACTCGCCGTTTCGGAGATGTGACGGACAAACAAACAAACTCAACACAGGACTTTGGTTCCATGGACTTGGGATTTATGTCTTTATAAATGTAACATAAGTATATTGTGAATAAAATGAATAAATAAATAAAAAATAAACACGCACATGTATTTTCAGTTCTATAAAATAAATATAGGTGAATTATAGAAAAATAAATTGGAATAACCCTGCTATAATAAATACACAGGTACATTACAATACAAGTATTTACAATGCAAATTAATATCCATTTGGCAATTCTCGACCTGAGTACGGCCCATTGTTTTGCTGCGAACTAACTTAATACCCAATAGTCATGGTTGAATGGTTTTCCTACGTTTGGGCTCCTCTATAGCTTGTCACATTGTTACTCTGAGGTTTCAGTAAAAGAATGAGTCCCATTAATTATGCTTTTTTCATGTGCTATCGGCATTTTGAATCCAGACAGACGGACAGCTGTAGACCGTTTTAGTTTCCCAATGTCCTTACGTTTGTTACGTTGTCTTGGCTGTTTATTTTTGAAGACCCGTTGTCCATGTTTAGACATATGGTAATCCAGTTTATCCTGTTAAAAAAGAGCGTTAACTTTAAACTGGTAACTCTTTTTTTGATTCACATAAATGGTCACTTTTATACTTTTGAAATATGTACATATTTTAAGCACAATTTATTTTAAAGATTCATATTCAACAATTAAACTTTACCTTTGTTGATAATTTTGCTGTACATCCAGGTTCAGTACAGTTAAATGTAATTTCTTCATGCACCGATTTGATATGGTGATCTAAGTTGTATCTTTTTGAATAGAATCTTGAAAAATAAAAGCAATAAATCAATACAGGTCTGTGCTGGGTCTTTATTATGAAATAGCACATATTAAACTATTAAAATAAGAGTAACATTTGATATCTGTTGATCCTTTAGAATACAATTATTGATTTAAGTTTTACAAAACGCATGCATAATTTTACACTTCAAATGACAATGATAATATTATGTACCTGATAAAATTCAAACTATGGCTTGCATGCATCAATGTCCCGATTGGGTCACATTGTAAACTCGAGACAAGATTGGTGTAAGTTTTTCTAAATAATCACTAAGATAGACCAGGGCAGGTATTCCGAACGCGTTTACAGCGCGCTATAATGCATATTTAGTACGTAAAAACGCGCTATACCGCGCTATAATTTCGTTTGGAATATCAGCCCCGGGGTGCTATTCTGAACCACTCTTGCGGCACGAGAAAACAGTTTTTCTCGTATATTTTGTATGTAAATATATGAGATAATACGGCCGCGAGAGCGTTTGGAATACCAGCACAGATCTTGTCTTGAGGTAGTAATTATTATTTAATTTTTTTATATTTTTTTTTATTTAAATCTTAAAGTAGGGCACACATATCATACATATTGTTATGTGTGTTCTAATAATAACATTGCAAATAAATTTAATTTATAAATTGTTTATCACATTTTTTGTCCTAGTTTTAATTTTCTTTGGTTGTATTTTATCTCAATTGTTCCTGTGTATTATAAGGAAATGGGTTTGCCATTGTTGAATGGACTGAATAAGTTAGTAAAAAAATAAATAAATAATCTTAAACTATTATGATAAAATTGAGAATATATTCAATTAAATACATATGTATATGTGTAATGATTTTTTTCTTGAGAATTTGTGCGTAGGTATGTATAACCAAGTAATTAAATTACACTATACACATAATGTTTGTAAATATTTTTTGAGATAAAATAAATTCTTACTTGGAACAATTGTAAGGGCAAAGGAAAACATCTCTTTGGTTTGCAATGTAATGAATTTTCATATGCTCTCTTATATTCATTTTTGTTTTACATGTTTTTTTACAAATGTCACAATGGTACTCTGGAAAAAGGCAGCAAACATTATAAGGTTATCACACTAATCAAGATAAGTAGATTAACATTGAATTGTAGATCAAAAAGTAACTAATAAGGAATTTTAGTACAATCTGAAAGATTTTCAAAATGTTATCTTCGGCAAAGTGGCAATATTTATTTATTACAAGCGGACCCGACAGACGTTGTCCTGCCCAAACATTGGCTTGCCTGCAATAAGCTGGTTCAGCAAACGCTTTTTTGTAAATAAGGACAGGTTTTTATTTTTGCCTTTTTTGAGCTATTTACATATTCGTAATAAGTTTGTAATTTAGTCTTTTACAATTTAAGTATTACTTTTTTTACAATGTTCCCATTCCATTAATATACCTGATTGAAAATGTTCTAATTTACGATGTTTTGATATTTCCGTCCATCTATTGAATTCTTTACCACAGAAACATGTGTAAATTCGGTGATTTCTCCTATGCTTATTACACTCTATTAAAGAAGAAAAAGTTTCATTACAGCTATCACACCTGAAAATCAAAGTTATCAACTTTAAATTATTACTCATTCACGAAGGATCAATAAATATGCAATAATTAATAATAATAATAATTATGGATAACTTATATAGCGCCATTTTCGTAATATAATACCTCAAGGGCACTTTACAAAGTGATTATATAAAGATATAAATTTAATTTTAACTTTTTAATTTGAGAAAAATAATGTACTTTTTCATATGACTTTTCCACCACATGCTAAGAATTTATTCAAATGATTTAGAAAACAAGTGGGTTTTAAGTTTCTTCCGAAACATCACTTCACTCTTACAGTTTCGGATTTCTGCTTGGAGAGCATTCCATGCCGTAGGGCCTGCGACCGCAAATGCACGTTCGCCGAATTTAGTGCGCTGTTTGCGTAGAGGTTTAATAACTTTTCCTTTCGACGTAGACGTAGCTGATCTAAGCGTAAGACGTCTGTCAGCTAGTTCATCTGGAATGCAGAGTTCCCTTAGATATTCTGGAGCAGAGTTGTGCAGTGACTTATACATAAGCCAACAGAGTTTGTATTCCACCCTCTGTGGAAAACGTAGCCAGTGCAATTCCCGAAGTAGTGGAGTGATATGACTGAATTTAGAGATTCCAAAAATAAGTCTCGCTGCGGCATTTAGTACAGCCTGTAGGCGAGTCATTTTATTCATTGGTAGACCTGCGTAGATACCATTACAATAATCGACTCTAGACACTACAAACGCATTTATTAATTGATGGGCGGCTTCAACTGGCAAATTTTTGCGTATGCATTTAATCTGTCTCAGCTGGTAAAAGCATAAACTTATCGTTCTACTAATTTGAGCGTCAAGAGAAAGGTCAGAATTAAGGATGACTCCCAGTAGTTTAACGGTGGGTAAAGCGGTACTCCTTACATCGGTAGTGCCGTATCCTGGATCAAATTCTGTCGTCTGGCTGAAGCAATCCATAGTTGTTCCGTTTTATATGGATTAAGTGTGAGTCTATTTTCAGCCATCCAGTTTCCTATTTTCTCAATGCATCCATGCATAATCAAATCAACAAGCACATTTCTCTCGCTCGGTTTACAATAAAAATAAATCTGCGTATCATCTGCATAGCAGTGAGACCACAATCCACATTCTTTGATAATATTCTCTATATCTTTGGTGTACAGGAGATAGAGGAGTGGTCCGAGTACTGATCCTTGGGGTACTCCAGTAGACACCTTAAAGTTGGGTGAGCTATTACCCTGGAACACAACTGCATATTCTCTTTCATTAAGATATGAACTGAACCACATATATGCCTGATCACGGATACCATAAGTTTTTTCCAGATATGATTATATATACAATATGATTAAATATATTATCGTAGGGTTTCTGGCACAAGTTGGTAACTACAAATTTTCAAAAGATGAGGTGTCTTCAGAAGTGGCATCAAATAATATTTATTTACAAAGTAAATAAAAATGTTTCATATTTTATAAATACAAAAAACAATATTTTGCAGTTCTATTTGAATTGTTGATTTGGGATGCGCTTTTAACTTTAAAACTACAATATCTCATAACTAGTAAAATGTAGTTTCCAACTTGTGCAAGAAATAAGACGCCATCAAATGATCTTTAGAAACAAAAAAATCCATGGTTAAAAACACAATTGTGTTTTTTTAAATATATTAAGACATGACTATAATCTTTAAATAAATTTAGTACATACTTAAATTGTTTGATTCCTGTGTGAATGAACATATGTGTTGAGAGGCGATTTTTTTTCTTAAAACCTATTTGACAAGTGTCACACCAATATGGAAAATCTCTGTTGTGTTTTCTTAATAAATGTTTCTTTAAATTTTGATTTGTTACAAATTCATTTGGGCATTTTGGGCATCTGAAAAACAAGAAATGGTTTTAAATTTAAATAATATTTTTAATTAGAATATAATGAGGAATCAGTGCTACGGGAAATTGGATATACAAAATGTTTTTACACGTGATAAAAATTAGAACATTTAATTGTATGGCAAAGTTTTTTGAAAATGAACAAAAAAAAAAAAAAATCAACTACGTCACAAGTTCTAGTGAACAGCTCTTTAGAAGTTTCTTTAAAATGTATGAAAAAATTAGTAAAAATGCGTTTTAATAAAAACATCACAAGTTCTAGTGAACAGCTCTTTAGAATAATCGATCAATTTTGTTTTAGATTAATTTCTGGTTTCCTGCTCTGCTCCACCAAGACGAATGGTAGAGAAGTGGTTTTAACACCGGTGATACTGAACGGTCACCCCAATTCGGTTGTTGTTCCAGAAAACATAAAAAAAAGTCCACAAAATAGTTTTAAATGATCGTAAATTGAAGTTGCATGAGATAGCTGGCACCTATATCGCTTTTTTTCACCAAAATTTATCCATGAGAAAGCTCTGTTCAAAGCGGACACCGCGTTTACTCACAGTTGATCAAAAACATCGATGCATCAACAATTTAGAGCTCTATTTGCAGCTGTTTCAGAGCGACCAAAATCGCAAATGTCAGCTGGTGAGGTTTTGGTCTCCGTATTTCGGGATGCGCCAGTATATTATCAATTTATACACAAAATACAAATACTCTGAATATTACATACAAATACAATGAATATTACAACCTATTTTAAAACAACTTAATAAACCAGCTTTCCTACACAATACTAACTCTATATCTCCTCCGGTATCGCTAAGGCCAGACCCCAAAGCAAACATATGTCTTTATTGAGGGGTCCCTAGCTAGGATTTTCACATTTTCTGCGTCCAGAAAAGTAACCGAATAACAGTTTGTACTGTATTAAATAATAAAACAAAATATGAAAATATATAAAGAGCAAATAAAGGTAAGAAAGGAAAGCAGATGGAACAAATTATTTCATTTATTGAATTAGTGAGTGCATAATGTAGAAAATTATGTTTTGTTTGATGATTCATGTATGATTATTTTGGTTACGCAATGAGTTGTGTAACTCCCGAGAATATAATATATTATGTGTATAAAAAACAATAAAAAGTATCGCATCTTCTCCAAGTTACCTGTGAGTAGATTTTGCTGTAGTTTCTACATTATGAGATGTCTTAATATGGCGGGAGAGATGAGACTTGTTTGTATAAGCTTTCCCGCAACCCGAAACATCACATGGAAATGGTTTCTAGGAATTATACAAAAAGGAGATTATTTTTATTTTCTACTTTGAGTCGATATGGTAAATGTATGGTAAATAGCAAGTTACCTCTCCTGTATGTACTCTTAAGTGAGCTGCTAGGCGGTGAGGACGTGTAAATATTAAATTACATCCATCAAGCGTGCATGGATGTCTGCGGACATCCTTTTTAGCGGGAAGTTTTTGGGTCGACAAATTAATTGCTGTACATTCACTTAAATCCGAAGAACCATCTCCAGAATCCGACCAGACCATATTTAAATAAATATGTAAAAATGCGACAGGATGGCTCCGCTTTGACGACTCAAGATTATTTGAGGGGTGTATTAGTAGGTAATAGTAATAATTAGTAAACAAAAGCAGACAACTAGGTCAGTTCTTGTAATTATTAGCGGTCCTCGGTGATTTATTTAACGAATGGTAGTGGCCAGAATATTAAATACATTATAACAGGATTGACTAGGTTAATTAACATTGACAATACTCTTATTTGTCAACACATAACACATTGTAATGAAATAAACAAATAAGATTCATTATTTCAAATACATAACCAACGCAAAAGTCGCGAAGCACGTGCTCTACTAATGGTGGGAATAATCGAAATATTCGATATATTAAAAAGATCGAGACATTTCGAAATGCTTACAATTAATCGAGTTCCTTCGTACTAATCGTAAAAATAGTCGAGATATCTCGAGTGAATCCATTCGAAATGGTTTTCCGAGACAATCGAGATATGAATTCAGACTTGACATTTCGAGACAATCGAGATATGATTTCGGACTTGACATTTCGAGACAATCGAAACATTAATTCGGAATGGATTTCGAGACAATCGAAATATGAATTCGGACATGACATTTCAAAAGCAATGTTAATTAATTCGAATGATTTTTCGGAAGTGTAAAATATCATTTGTGTTCAATAAAATTCAAGAACCTATGTAATGTTAAATAAATGGTTGCTATGGGTTCATATTTGTAATACAGCACCCTTGAGGTTATTATCACCAAAATGGCGCTATATAAATTATCCAAACATAAATAAAGGGACTAACCTGAGCTGATTAAGATGTGGGTAAACATTCACTACTTTTAACATTTTTGTGTGTCGTATTAAAAGCGCTATGATTTTGATTTAAATTTTATTTTGAAATTACTCTACGTGTGACGTATTATGTGACGTATTAAGTTCACGTCTGATAGTTTGTTTCTCGGAAATAGGATAACTATCACAAACTTATATTATTGGTTGATTTCGGTGAACTAGTGATGTCATTCAAATTAGTTCGTTTTTATTAAAATATTTTTTCACATACATTTTCAAGAAATGAACAATTGTTTGCTCTAATTTTTACCATGCGTAATAAAACATGTTTTATACCCAATTTCCTGTAGGGCTGAATTTAACTTCCACATTGTTATTTTGAAGTACTTTGTTGTTACACATGTATATGTTTACCCCCTAAATGTCAGCATTTTTTCTTTGGCCGTTTTCTGACATTTCACGGTAAAAACATTCGAATAATTCGATGTTTGAGTTCGATTATTTGCATGTGTCGAATGCTTGTGTTACGATTATTCCATCATTATGCTCTACACACTACAAACGTCAAGGATGTGTCATGTGTATGATACGTCGATGTTTTGAAAACATCGGATAAAATATCGATGTTCATTCTGAAAAAAAAACCCATGTATCGAAATGGCGATGTTTTGAAAAACAGAAATAGGTAGTAAAAAAATGTTTTTAAACATTGACAAATATCCGATTATTGGTATTAATTCTTTACACTTCGACGCTCCGATGAATCGATGTTTTTGTAGGCGATGAGACGGTGAAAAAAACTTTTGGTTAATATTTATAAGTTGCTAATGTGCAGATATATCATCATCATCATTCCATGTTCACTCCCTAGTTGCAGCATATGGTGTCCACAAAGATCCTTCAGGCATCTCTGTCGGCTGCTAGCTCCTGTGCATCCTCCTAAGTCGGGTTCACGTCCCGTAGCTCTGACATGAACTGCCAACGAGTTCCTATCCGACCTTTTAGACATAAACTTTTCAGTCCCTAAAGCAACAACTTATTACTTTTATCTCTCATTCTTATTGATTTCCCAAAATTAAACAGTAAAATTTCCATAACGAGAAATATGATTTGAAAGTAGATTATTTTATTGGTAATATAAAACGTAAAGATCGATTTTCAGCCGTAATCATTAAAAACAAAAATTTAAAATAACTTTTGCGCATAAAGCAATATAAATCATTGAAAAAAATATCAAAACCTGACCTTTGTTGTATTTTACCGGCATCTATTCGATTTAACCATAACCGTAGAATGGACGCATAATAGTAGCAGAAATGTTTGTTCAAGAAAAGCAATTATTTTTAAAACTTGTTTGTAACTTTTATCCCGCGCTACTTTCACCCTCAGGCTCCCCTATATTACTAACAATTACTAACACAATGTG
Source organism: Micrasema longulum (assembly GCF_059751315.1). Lineage (NCBI taxonomy): Eukaryota > Metazoa > Arthropoda > Insecta > Trichoptera > Brachycentridae > Micrasema > Micrasema longulum. Next base: position 1,373,781 of record NW_028277807.1, on the reverse strand, counting down.
TATTAAAAATCTAAAACTCGACAATAGACATCCGTATTGGGAGGTGGAAAGCAAAAAAAAACTAAGAAGAAGAAGAAGACTTACGTAATATAAAGAACTGTTAAGTGTCAAATTTTAAACCATTGAAATGAAGTAATAACATAACCTTAAAACATAACAATTTACAAGCGTTGAACATAAATCATATTGATACAAACAGTACAGTGCCGAGATAAAGTTTTAATTATGACGTCCTTACAAATAAGGAAAAGCCTTTTCCCTGTATCCCGAACGTTTTTGACCAGAGAATATGGATTGCCCATTTGTTATAAATTGTACAAACCTAAAATCAAAATAAATGATAGTCTGCGAATAATCAGGTAGGTTTATAGATTTTTCTTGTGATGATGACTTATTTTACACTATTGAACAAAACTTAGTGATTTATCTTCCAGACAATGAATAATGTAGATTTGCCATTTTTCGTTAAAATGGCACTGTATAAATTATCCAGAGTAATAAAAAAATCATTAAAAAGACATTATTTTGATGTTTCCATTGTTATTTTTGCCATTTTCCTCTCTCTCTCTCTCTCTCTCTCTCTCTCTCTCTCTCTCTCTCTCTCTCTCTCTCTCTGCCAATTATGCTTGGTATACAAAGTAACACATTTTTATGTCTTGAAGTTGGTCTATTTGAAACTGATAAATATAAACAACGAGTCAATGGTGTAACCTAAGTGCCCAATTAAAAAAAAAAGTTTAACCGCAATATAAGCAATGTACCAAATATGTTATCAAATAATATTTTGGATTTCAGATCGTACAGCAGATTTGCTAACGCCTCAACACTAGGAACAAATACACGTAGAAACATAATATGGGATACTAAGCTCTTTTCTTCTAATATAAGCTCAGGAAATAACCCCGAGAAGGTAGTAGATCGGAACGTGTTTTCCATTGACACAATGGCCGAGAAAATAATTACTCAACTGAACCATGATTACAATAGTAAAAACAGAGTTTATGAATATGATTTAGTAAAGTTAACGAATCAGATAGAAGAAAATGAATCTGTCACTTCACAGCAAGCGTTACTGTTGATAGGTTGTTATTCTAATGTTCTCCCCTCCGTCGTACCACAAGAAAGAACAAAGTTGCTTTATTCCACTTGTGAAAAATTAAAGTAAGTTTATATTATTCTCACGAAAATAAAACTTTGTTTGCGTGTTGCATAATTATAATTATAATTGTAATTCACTAATAACAAGGTTATATTTTAAAAATAATTACGTGTTACGAAGTGAATGCCAATTAATAATATTATATGATTCTCATTCATATTTGAGCGTTGGTGCATGAATTTCTCCATGTCCATGGATGAAAAATACAGTTCTTCTGTGAAATAGGATCAGAATCCTGGACCTGGCTATTCTCAGGTAAAAAGTCCCGATAAAGAAAATCGATTGGAGATCAGTCCACCGTGTTGTGTAATTGTTTGGTAAGTTTGCCAACCATTCTTGAGGTGCCGGGTTTGATTCCTGGGACATTGAAGATTTTTTAAATAGTGGTTTTACACTTTAATATTTCGCTTTCTGTGAACTGGCACCTGAAGCGTAAGGCTGATCGCCTCACCTTTATGTAAAAATAATGTCGAGATCCGCTACATTTGGTGAACTAGTGCAGTGCCCAATGCACTATCAGGCAATGATGACTTAGGCGCTAAGCCTAGGCTTGATGGAAGGTGAGATCTAGCTATAATAATTTATTAATACAAACGTAAATACGAGGTGTGTCCAATAAATACGCAAACTACGGTCATAAATACTTTATTTTACAAAATTTCATCTATATTAATTTTGTCTCCTTCAACATGCTCTCCATTCGTTGCTAGGCACTTGTTCCATCTTCTTTCCCACTGTTCAAAGCACCCCTGAAAGTCCTCGGCAGTTAGGCTTTTTAGTTTCCTCGTCGTTTCTTGTTTTATTGTTTCCACATCCTCCCAGTGGTGTCCCCTCATCACCATTTTGCATTTTGGGAAGAGGAAAAGTCAGAGAGGGCGAGATCTGACAAATAAGGAAGATGTTCAAGGATAGTGATTTAATTTTTCATAAAAAAATTCATGGACAACAAACGCTGAATGATCCCGCATCAGACTCTTGGGCATGATTTCGACATAGTTTTTTTTAAACCCAAATGTTCAGTTAGAATTGTGTGCACTGTTGATTTACCAAAGTTTATGTCTTCAGCAATCATCCGCCCAGTTTTTCAACGATCAATAAGGACAAGGGACGTCACACGATCAATGTTTTCATCAACACAAGACGTTGAAGGTCGTCCAGATCTTGCATCATCCTTGGAGTCTTCTCGGCCATCTTTAAAACACTTTATCCGTTTTAAAACTAATGTTTTCTTCAGAGCACTATCACCATAAACAACCCTCAACATATCTGAAATTTCTTGCGATTTTTTCCCAAGCTTTGCCAAAATCTTGATATTGAGTCGTTGCTCAGTGATTTCGTCAATTTCCATTTCGACAAACAGCTAAAACACGCATGACAGAAACAAATGCTAGAGGCACAGTGCGTACAGCTCATACGAGTACTGAGCGCTCATTGGCTTGTTAGACAACATGTGAGCTAGTGGGCGGGATACATCACGTCATAGCAGCCTCCATGGTGTAGTGGTCAAGACGCTTGACTCACGCACGGAAGGTTCCGGGTTTGATTCCCGGTGAGAACACAAAAAATTAAATTAGATTTTTCTCAAGCCTGGGTGTTCTGTGATGTAATTCACCACTGTAATTGGGCCTCTTGGCCTGTTGTGGAGCAAAAAAATAAAAAATAGCTATCATATTAGATCAGTTCGCATATTTATTGGACCCACCTCGTACAGTATAATTATAAAATAATACAACGAAGGTGTATTCTTTTATTTATGTATTGCTAACTTTATCTCATTACAGAAATATTTTGAATTTTAATATTTGTCACTACAATGAGATTTTAAGATGCTACAAGGAAAACGGTCATAGTTTTGATGTGCGGACATTCATAGAAAAGATGTCTCCTAATAAACCAAATACTGCTACATACTATCTTCTTCTTGATGCTGTTTGTGCGGTAAAATAGTTGAATTAAATTTAAAACCAAAATACCACAAGTCATTAACTTTATAAAGTTTGCTTATAATACATAAAGTTTTGTATTTGAACATTCACATAGTACATGGTTTAATTTTCAACTTTGTATTACAGTTTTATAGAATTTCTACTGAAACTCATCTCCAAAAATCAATTTAAAACATTAAAATTAATGTCAGTCGAAATTCCATTGTAATACGGTTTTTATTTGAAAAAGTATTTTTCATATCTTTATTCAATAAAATATACACATTATTACAATATTAATACATTACAAAGAAAACAAAGTATTAAAATATATTTTGTCTCGATAAACTATTCAATAATAGTTTGTCGTCGGGTGCTCAGACATTAGTTTTAATTAATAATCAAATAAAAATAGTACAGACATAATACTGTATACATATAAAATAATAAACATAAAAAATAGTTTAAAGAAATATTTTTATTTTTTTTATTTTTCAAAGTAAGAAAATAGAGTAAAATAATACAATTGAAATTAAAGAATAGCAATTTACTTGAATATATTTTAAATATAAGAAAAAAAAATTAAACAGTGTATTATCTTCTTACAAAAACAGTGTATTATCTTCTTACAAAAAAGTACATAAAATAACTTAGTTTTGTTTGAGATTTTGCATATCAAAATAATATAATACTGATTCAAACTTGACCTATTAATGAGCTAAACTGAGCCCTTAAAAATGACAAAACTCAACTGATGCCCAAACGCTAAGTGATGCCCAACACGTATTTAGTCGTTCTTCGACCGCCAGCCAGGTGTGACGGTTAGAATCGAAAGCAAAATGTCTGCTGTGTCATGAAAGCTTTTCGTATAAATATTGTATGAAGGATTGTGTAAATTTTCATTAATAAATATTTGTTCATGAGTAATTAACAAAGCTTAAAAAAAAAAGTTTTTTTTTTGTTAACGTCAAAATACGCCTAGCTGCGCAATCGCGTAGCTCTTGCAGGGGTGCACTGATAGGAATATGTTTTTAAAAGATAAATGTAAGTTGATATTATTTTTTTGTTCCCCAAAATCCAGTTAAAAGAAATGGGTCGAAATGAGGAACTTCAGCCCTACGGGAAATTGGATACAAAAAATGTTTTCTTATGTGGGGTAAAAATTAGAGCATTAAATTGTACAGCAAAGTTTCTTGAAAATGTACAGAAAAAATAATAAAAAATATTTTGATAAAAACGCACTACTTTAAATGACGTCACTGGTTCATGTGAATCGACCTATGATCTGAGAGCTATGGAAGATTTCCGGTATGCTTGTCGCTTCTGGACCAATGGGAAGAACTGAATGAGAATAAGCGGAAATGAACCTCTGACGTTACACGCGGAGTTATTTCAGAAATACAAAACTTTGAAAAATCGTAGCGCCGATAATACGATATATAAAAATTAAAAAAAAAAAAATTTACTTAGTTTAACAGTCTATTGACAAATAAAAATTTAAAAGAAAACCACTGAACTTCCTCATTATAAAGAATTTAAGGAAAGAATCTGACTGGGATCCATAAAAAATGAATGTTGATTGTAAACATTAAAACAAAAACATTTTTTATTTCCCAAAAATGGATGTCCTCCAATTTTAAAAAATATTTTACTCTATCGGGCGCATCTATATGAATTAATAGGTCAATGGATTCAAAAGTATGTTAATCATTTTAATGTACATGTAAACGTACCTAGCAAGTCAGTGCACTAATATAAAAACAATATCATGTATATACCATAAAAATTACAAAATAAGAATATTATATTTAATTAATAATAATTTTGTTTTTAAATGATTAAAGGTGGGTGATATGAACCAAGCAGCTGAGGTACTTGCCAACATGAAGTTAGCCAAAGTAACATTAACTGATGTTGCGCTTAATTCTCTGATTGAAGGTCATGGCAAGGCAAGGTATCAATATGTTTAATTACAATTTATATTATTACTCAAAGCCCTGATAAATTTTATGATAAATGTATTAACCTCGCATACGACGTAATTATAATTTTTCAAATTCAAATTGATTTATTTTACCAAAATAACATTACAAATAACAAAATATTTGAGTGTTATATTGGGATTATAATTATGCCAGCCTCGTGGCGTAATGGCCAGTGGATTTGCCGACCATGCGAGAGGTCTCGGGTTCGATTCCCGACATGGTTGATATGAAATATTTATTTAAAAGGGTGTTTTTATGCTAGAATATTTCATGGTTCCCGGACTGGTATCTGAAGCGTGAGACTGATCATCTAACCTTCATGTGACAAAAAAATGATAAAGATACGCTGCAATTGGTGTAACAATGAAAGTTTAAAAAAAAAACTTCAATACATAAAATAAATGCAGATTAGTTAAAAATAAAATGTTGTGTTAGTTAATGGTTCCGTGGGGAACTTAGAATCTCTTATAATATTTTTATTTTTTATTTTTAATGTTTTGACAGGTATCTCAATGGAATCGGTGAAGTAATAGAAACAATGAAATCATTGAAAATTAAACCCACGAACGGCACAAAGATATCAATAATGAAGACTTTTATTTGGAATAATTGTATTGAAGACTTTGAAAAATGTATTTCTGAAGCCCAAAACAATGAAACAGTTTTTTCTGAGAGACAAGTAATGGATGTTGTAAAATGTTTAGCGCATGCAAAATTGGATTCATACATAAAAAGAGTAAGTTAATCTATTCATTACATCATTATCTTTATATTCACTTCTACATTATACTTGTATACAAAATAAAAACAATGTTTATTTTTTAGTTTTTAGAGTTTTTGCCTCACAATGCACAAAAGAACACCACAATGTCTGAATATATTCATTCCATTTGTATTCAAATTGTTTACGAAGGTTTTCCTTTGGCAGCTTTTAGTGTTTATAAGGAACTTATTTTTCATGGAGTGGAATCCCAACCTGATACATCTAATTATTACCGAAAGTTCTTAAGAGAATGCATAAAGTCTTCACAGGTATGTTGAATTAATAAATTAATTTATTTACTCATACACTTACAAATATAAACAATAAAAAAAGGAGAATGGTATGTTCCGTGCTAAGGTCACTTTACTTTTTTTTACTTAGAGAGAACAAAAATAAATTTTACGAAGAAAATTTAGGTATTGAATAAAATCACAAGTACAAAAAAATGTAAATAATATTAAAGGAATATAAAACATATACTATATTAACAAATTACAACAGGGATGGAGAATACCTCAAATAAGGGAATATTGAAGTCTAGGCATTTACAGGGCTTATGACCTGTCATTGGCTGGTTTAAGTGGCCACTTTACACACTGTGTAACATTCACAATTTTGCCTATGTTTGAACATCCATATTTCTTCAATTCTTCCATTTGTTGATTTTAGTGAAGTTAAAGAGCTGTAAAAAAAATGTATAATTGCAAAATATATTGCTGATGGAGTAGATAAATTAATATTGGTTTAGCTGAATGATACCCATTTTACATCTACCCGCCTCCATTATCGGTTTGTTATATTATTTTGAATATTTTTTTAAACTTATTGTCAATGGAGAGTGGAAGTGGGTTGTATGTTTTAATAAATTGCATTGTACTAAAAGTTGATTACATTATTATTCATTCTATTGTCATCTATTTACTTGATTATATTATGTAATATTATATCAAAATTTTGTGCATTGGAGTGAACCTCTAAACATGCAGAAACATCTTGGGGCAAAATGGAGAACTTAATAACTTAAAAATAATAAATATTTGTCATAATAGATTGTCATTCCTATTTATCATTGACAAGCAGTTATAATATTGTAAATATGACGCACAAATAAATATTTTATGTCCAAATGTTTATGAGTCTATAATAATCTTTTAGTGTTTGTAAAAAACTTATCTTTCACGAAATGGACTTCTAAGACGACGAATCTACATAATTATTGTCAAACATTCTTTAGAAAGTGCGTAAACTTCTCAAGCATATGGAATTAAAATATTGCTCTCTTTGATAAATGTTTGGATTTCAAATAATGATAGACAATTTTTACTATGTAAAATTAACAAGTTTACTTTTTTGATTTAGTCATTTGAAGTCATGCAAGATATTGCCTTGGATTTGATTGAATCTAAACGATATATATGTGCTCTTCATAATTTGTGTGAAGCAGCCTTGTATTATGCAAAACCTGAACTTGCATATGAACTTTTAAAATGCCTTAAAGAACAAGGGAACCCTCTTAGGAGTCATTTCTTCTGGCCATTGCTCGTGCAAGCAACTAAAACTGAAGGAGAAAAAGGTAATAAGATGTTGCAAAGAGGGTCTTTTCACAAATCGGGAATAAAGTTTTAAATATTTACAGTGGATTTTTATGATTCTGATGGTTAACTATCATTCATATAAAAAATGAGTTTTCATTAATAATTTTTGGTTTAAAAAACGAGCACATATAAAACAGGTCGCCGTTGGCGTCACATCAAGTTGATGTCATCCGTCGTCTCCGCCGAGTACACTTCTAACAATCAGTATGTACAACTCAAGTGCAGTATGGCGCGGGTAACATCATACATGCTATTTGTCCTATAGGGCGTGAAACATTGAATATAAAATATTATATTATACCATTACCACATTACTTTTTGCTTAATTAAAATAAATCAATAGAAAAGACCCTTTCATAATTAATTTGAGTTGATCAATTACTAAGTTAAAATTGTTAGCTATTAAATTAATTTCTTGTATCTATAAACCTTTAAAAATGGTTGTCTATTTCAATAAAAATATGCTACCTAATAAACATTGATTTTGAAATTTTTAAAATATTGCATTAAATGAAATCAGTATTTTAGTATGTTCAAATGTTTGAAGACAAATATTGGATTTTACCTCTTAGAGAGTTTATGAAAATTGATAAATATATATTACAACAGAAATGGAGAACATTTTGAGAAAAAAAATATGGAATCATGTTTTTTTTTGTGTAGTGGATGTTTTCCGTGTGGGTTTATCTATATATGATTGTGATGCGTATTAAATTAATAGTATTAAACTCACCAGGAGTTTTGTTGTGTATTATTTGAATGAAAAGATACACTGACATATTAAATTAGGCTTATTACAAATTGAAATCTTACTTAGCTATGACAGGTATTAGTTATGAAATGTGGACAATACTGAATGAATTTTCCCGCATGGTAAAATTAATCATTTGATATCTGTTTCGCTGATCGGAGGTCTATGGTTGCCAAATTCTGATTGGCGGCGGCTGGTCGTGTGTTGAGTTTGTTAGTGTGGACAGCCTGGTGTTGATAAACTCCGTTTGGTGTTGCCAGTGGTGTTCATAGTTTGCGCATACTAATAAACAATTGCATTCTTACGATTGACTTAAATATTTCATTTATGTTGCCATTTTCTTTCAGTCGTAGATAACTATTTTAGAAAATTATAAACATGTTTAAAACATTGTGATAGGGGAGGTTCGAACCTTGGATCTGTAATCGGTGACACTATCGTGGAACATAGCCCATCTTTAATTAAGATTAGCTTTTATTTTATCTCCTGTGAACATACTGTGTATTCGCCATTCCCGCTTTGTTTAAACATTTACATTTCTTTTTAATTTTAATTTAATCAAAAAAGAAAGAAATTATCTATTGATTATATTTAAAGTTGACAAATTATATTGGCCTGGTTTCTTTATGTACCCATTTAAAATGAGCCATTAAGAGATCATTTTAAATTAAGATATAATTAACACTGCCTTAAATTTACAGATATATTTAATGTGCTGATGTTTATGCATACTATGGAGGTACTACCAGATCACGAGACTTTTATGGATTTCCTTTTACCAAATTTAAACATAACTTCACCAGATGATCTATTAAATAAATTTAAAACATGCGGAATATCAGTGTCCCGGTCTTTAACTCCAATGCTGTGTATGTTATTACAAAAAGGAAAAATAGAAGATGCCTGCAAACTTTGTAAGAAATCAAATAATTTATTTAAAAAAGTGGTTCAAAATACAATAATATATGGATTAACAATACTTTTGACAAAAACATATAAACACTGTTCTATCTTTTGTTGCTTTATATTGTATTTTTTAAATTTTATGTTGTTTATATACTCATATTTTTTATAACTTTCATGTATGTAAAAGCCTTATGAAAATGGGCGTGAAAAATTAATAAAATTAAAAAAAAAATAAAATGTACGAGGGCGGATTGAAAATAAAGCTACCTAAGTAGGAGAAAAACATTTTTTTTTAAATCATTTATTTCTCAACATAGTCTCCTTTTACTTCGACATACTTAGTAAGACGATATTCCAACTTTTTTATACCATCTGAATAATACGATTTTGGGAACCTCTCAAAATACGCGTTAGTTTCAGTAATCACTTCTTCGTTTGAGCTGATTTTTTTTCCTGCGAGCCACTTTTTCAAGTTTGGAAACAGGAAAAAGTCACTAGGAGCTAAATCTGGACTATAAGGTGGATGATCAACCAATTCGTCGTGTATTTCACGTAATTTTAGCATCGTATCTAATGCTGTGTGAACCGGTGCGTTGTCTTGAAGAAAGAGCCATGTAATCTGACGGAGCAGACTCACCGTAATGTTTATCGAGCTTTTCTTTTGTCTCTTTCGCCGTTTTCCCTTTCAAATAATAGTGTTTAATCACTGCACGAAATTCGCTTTTTTCCATTTTTCAAGTAACACAAAAGTTGTTTACTTCAAACGACTACAACAAATAAACTAATCGATGAATTTGGGTGACATTTTAACAGCTGCCGTTTGACAGATCGCAATTTGGAAAAAATAAATATTTTTTGTGTTTGTGCTGCTATCTAGCGCTAGGTAGCTTCATTATCAATCCGCTCTTGTATGTATGTACATTAAGATTATTTCATTATGTATGTGGGACCTTCCAAACTCACCCGGAAACCAATGCCCACTGACGTCTAACCTACTATCGTCTTAAGGACAGTGCAGAAGGTGAATTGTGCATTTTCTGGAGGTGAACAAGAATATAATTAAAACATCTCCAATACTATTACCTATTGCGGGTGTCAAATTGCTGACCATAAGGGGAATAGAAGGAGATCTCTCGATTCTCCATTTGGAAATAAAGAAAATACTGGACACTATTGTAAAAGCAGTAGCGTTCTTAGGTACTATCAGTTTGAAAAGAGTCAGGAATTTAGTTCAGTTCTGACAGTTCAGAGTTCGTATAGTCAGTCAGTCAAGCAGTACTTCGTCTCGTCTCTTCGGTTTATCGTAACCTCTCCGTGTCCTAGCTCATCTACCCCACCACCTTGTTGTGTATCTTCTTTGTAAATCAACCATATTCAATGGTGTGTTCTTCGTTGGCATTACGTTAAGTCCCCCTAATATTATGTAGGTATTTTCAAAGTCGATTTTGTTTTTATTTTCAGGTAATGAGTTTCCCGCCAATTTGTCATGTGATTTATTGATACTTCCTCTCATTCAAAGCTTCATGCTAACTGGAGATGTTAATTCCTTATTAAAAATTTTAAATGCATTTTATAAAAGGCCATTGGATGTGAATAAAGACTGGGTTGGGTTGTTTTTGGTATCCTTGCTATCCAAACTTAAATGGAAAAATGATACTAAAAATATACCTACGATTTTTCAGGTATTTTGTCTACTCAAAATATGCAATATTATTTCAATTCTAGATAACATTTTATATTTTTGCTTCTATTGTACTGCTTTGAAATTATAAATATGTATGTCCGTAAAACTCATCAAACATTCGGATTACTTTGGCTGAACTGGTTTAAATATTTGGAAGTATATGTATATATTTTTAGGGATTAATTGAATCGAACATTGGAATATCAACATCAGCTATAGAAATATGCATTCAACACGTTGACGCACTAAAAATCAATAGAGATGAAATACACGATTTGAGAGAACAATTGATATCAATGAATAATTCCTACGAAAGTAATGATAATTCTTCATTTAACCAGAACATTCCACACCCAGTATGTATACTTAAATTATTTCATCTTTTGTCTGGTATTTTATATTTTCATTGTAAGCGTTATTTATTTATGACTGAAAAATAAATAGGTAATTTCTTTGAAATTGTTGTTTCTAAGGCTACAAATAAAACTTTATGTACTTATTATGTTTATATTTGTAAGTATAATGTATTATATTTAACGTATAAATTATTTACCAAGATAAACTCATTTTGTCATATTTTAAATTTTCCATTTTTTACTGAAAAACTTTTTCATGGGTTTTCTCTTGAGTTTTCTACTATGTAGTGCATTTATTCAATGATTTAGTAATATTTTTACTTTTTTGTTGGTGTTTTTTGAAATTTTCCATAAGATCAAAATATAATCTACATGTTTCATTATGTTGTCAAATAAAATATTTGTATTAACAGCGGGACATGACAATCAATCAATTAGAGGCACACGTGGTAGAGTTGGAATCTAAGAAAATGAACACTCGAGGTGTTTTACGAAAACTTTTGCAGGAATATTGCCGCCATGGTAATATAAAAGAAGCTAAGAAAATTATTAGCAAATGTGAGAAGCAGAATGTAAGTATTTTATTTACTTAAAATGTTTTAATACAACAGGAATGTATAATTTCTTCTATATTTACGTAAATACTATGTACTACCTGACTGACTGCCATAAAAATAACACAGTGGAACGGAAAAATATTGTCAAAACAACTTCCGAAACTATGTTTTATAACATCTGTTGTTCTATTTCCTTGTAATGTTTACTTTTGTGATGATAGTTGTATTGAAATTTATTGCAGCTGAGAGGGTATGAGAAGCTAATATAGAAGTCCAGGAATTTACAGGGCTTACGACCTGTCATTGGCTGGTTTATGTGGCTACTTTACACACTGTGTAACATTCACCATTCTGCCTATGTCTGAACATCCATATTTCCTCAATTCTTCCATCTGTTGACTTTTGTGAAGTAAAAGAGCTGAAACCTTTATTGATGTAGGTCTCTTTTACTTCACAAAAGTTATATTATATTTTATTATGTTTACCCCAAAGCCAATGGCTTAAATATTTTTCCTGAGATTTTTTTTTTATTACGATCTGTATACTCAATCACTAAAATTCTGCTTTTTTTTCTTTAGGTGATTTTTTCAGGAGGAATGATAGCAAACATATTTGATTTATACGTCAAATGTAATGAGCTCCACAAAGCACAAAATTGTTTAGCACAATTGCATAAAACAGCACCAAACTTTGTTTTGGATGAATTTAAAATGGTAGATTATGCAACATTACTTGTAAAGAACAAAAAATTACAACAAGCCACTACAGTATTGGAAGATTATGCCAAAAAAAGGTTAGTAACTATTTTAAATACAAATTATATGTTACACGAATATAGGTAAAGAGACCTATGTTAAGGCAAACACAGTACTTACACAGATGTGTTACTTTTCTGCTCATAGCATATTTTATTGATAGAAAAAAACGTATTTTACAAGATGTATTTTATCTATATTTATCCATAGCATAAATTTACAATAATACTTTCAACAAAAAAATGCTTAATATTATAATTACTACGACTTGGCACCGGGATTTACCTGGATTTACTGGAATTTATTTTATCTTCTAGTAAATGAAACGAAAAAACACGAAAAAAGCGTAATAAATAGTAAATTGAAAGATCATCCTATACCCGCGTTAGGGTTATTCAAATACTGTAAATGGATTTTCTTGTCAAATAAACTCACGCCTCGCTATGGTGCATACTATTTTACCCTTCGAAGGCCTATACAGATATACTAATGCATACATTTTCCATGCGTCTGTTTGTCTTAACTTATGTTGCATTACCTGTACATAATATGCAACATTAGCTTATAAATAATAATGTTAAACCGTTTATAATCTGCATATCTAAGTTTTTTTTTTTAAAGTTTTTCATATTCATCCAAGATGGTTTTGAACTTTTTGGAATGTTTTTCTGGGTTGTTATGTTGTCAGCATCAGACCAGTTTTACAGCAAGAAGGGCTATTGACATAAGGAAAAACCTAGAAAAATGCTAAGAATACTTCAAAATACAGCTATTTTCTTTATCTTGATATAGTTAAAGTTTTGCCATTGATTTACATATTTTTGAGTGTTTTTCCCCATATACGTATTAGTCCTTTTTGCCGACCTCCAAATTACTTTATTTTATTCATTTATCAAAATTAAACATTTAAAAATAACATTTGAGTATTCTGCCAAACTTATTTTTTGTTGCAAAAAACATTTAAAAAATATTTACATTATTGTTTTCACTTCAACATATTTATTTATTGAATAGTTTAATTAATATTATCAATAACTGGCAACGATTGTCAAAAAATATTTTTTTAGCAATATAAGAGGAGGTAAATCGACAGAAACCAATTGTTGGCGTCTCTTAGATGCAGTAAGTGAATTTTCCAGTGTTAAAGAATTAGAAAGAATGATGACACTTCTCACACGGCTGAAATTTTGTCAAACATCAAATATACTTTTAGGACCCCTCATACGAACTCATTTAAATAAGTAAGTAATCTTTTTTTAAATAATTATTACTTTTATGTATCTATAAAATTGTAATCAAAAATTGTTTTTAATGGAGATAATATGCAATTATCCGCTAGTGTCAAAAAGTATTATATAATGATTAAGTAAAAGTTATATTGATCAAATTTTTTTATTAGCTTGACCGAACCGCTATATATATTTTGGAGTTTTTATGTCAAATTAATACTGTTTCAAAAACTATCCTTTTAGAAAATAATCCCCTCAAGTTCTCAAAGATATTAAAAAAAAATAATTCTACCATAATGTTTTACAGTTTCTCTGGACTAGTATATCTAAGATCATATTGCCTCCATTATTGACATATTAATACATAGACATTACCGGAGCTATAAAAAATGGTGAACCTTAACTCATGCCCAAACGCTCAGTCATGTCCAACGCGTATTTAGTCTTTATTCCACCGCCAGCCAACATTATAAAAAGGATGTGTAACTTTTTATTGGTAACTATTTCTTCATGAATGATTAACAAAGTTTAAAACAATAAATATTCAAATAAAAATGTTATTTTTTGTAAACGTCAAACTACATCTAGCGGCGCGATTGCGAAGCTCTTCTTAGTAACAGTGATGCACTGATAAGAATACGTTTTTAAAATATCATAAACGTGAGTTAATATTATCTTTTCGTTTATTAAAATCCAGTAAAAAGAAATAAACGGGTCAAAATTATTAGGAATTTAAAGAAAAAAACCTGATTGGGATCCATCAAAAACGAATGTTGATTTTTAGCATTCTATACACAATATGTACCATAAAGAAGAATGATAGATGATCAAATATTATTTTTTATTATTAATGAGCCTCTAAGTGTGAGGCGTAATGAGACTCAAAGTATGAGCTGTTAGGTATGAGACGTATATCGTATATCCAAGTGTGAAGAGTATTTTTTATTGTTAATGAGCCTCTTTATATAAAAAATGCACCTTCTCTAGCCAAATCGGGTTGTGGTCCCGTGGCTAGTGTCTTGGACTCACGGCTCAAAGGTCCGTGGTTCAAATCCCACTTGATTCCCATTTTCTAATAGCGAGTTATTTACAACTCGTTGAAAATGACCCTCAAAATGCAATATCTGGGTAAATAATAAGAGCGCAAATATTTATTTTTTATAAAAAAAAGCTAAAAAAATAAATATATATAATATATCCCCAGAATCCTGAATTCCCTGAATTTTTGCTATTTTTTTTAAAAATAAATATTTTAATACCTTTTTCTTTACTTGGTTCTCTTTCTTTCTCCTTCCAAACTCATTATCTGATTCCACATTCCTTATAATTTAATATGTATAACATAATGTACTTTAAAAATAATAATAATACGTGCAAGCCTTATCTCCCAATTAAAAAACAGCTGTTAGTTTGAATTAATTAGGTTTTTTTTTTGTATGTATCTTTTGATATATATTTATAGTTTTTTAGTACAAAATTTTGACCAACTCTTCTCTTGACCAGTCTGTTTTTATGTCGGCTGGAAGATATTGCTTTTAGCAATAAGTCCGCCAAAGTACTTAATTCTTTGTGCTTGAAGTTTTAAATAAAATAAATAAGTGGATAGAACAAATATTTTTATTTGCAGTTTACCTTTTACTTTTTTATATCTAATATGTTGTGTCGTTTTATGCAGTTCTGATGAAGCAGGAGCAGTTGAAAAGTTTATTCAGTGCGCCAACAAGTATAAGAAGACACCTTTGAAACACGAACTGTTGTGTAGATTATTAAGCCTCTCGAACAACGCTCTTATTCCATCTGAATTAACAATTTCTGCTGAGAAGAATGATAAATACACAAAACTATTAAGTCAAGTTGTAGAGGCCGATAGAAAGGTACACGGTGTCCACAAATCACAGGTATGATATTTATTTATTAAATAAATAATTTATTCATATATTTTGCTTATAAACTATAATTAATAATAAGAATAATGTGACCTCACGTGTATACACAATATGTATACACAATAATATCTACACTCTCGCCTGATTTCATCATTCGTAACCCTATTATACATTGATTTCCCACACATTCGTCTAAGAGATCACATTTCAACCGCGTTCGCAACTCTGCTTTAACCTTTCCCCTGCCAGTTCCATGTTTCACTTCCATACATAAGTGTTGGGACTAAAACTCCGTTGTGCACTGCCAATTAGGTTTCGATTGACATATTTTTATTAACAATTACTGTGCTTAGTACGCCGTTCATTTTGTTGCCCGCATTCACTCTCCTTTCAACATCTTTTTCTACTCTTCCATCTCTTGAAAACATACTTCCCAGATATGCAAATTCTTCTACTTGTTCAAGACATTCGTTGTTTACATTTATTATGCAGTCACTAACCTCACTTCCCCTTTCAAATACCATAACTTTTGACTCGCTTTCGTTCATCGCTAATTCGCTCTCCAGGCATACATC
Organism: Micrasema longulum; assembly: GCF_059751315.1. NCBI lineage: Eukaryota > Metazoa > Arthropoda > Insecta > Trichoptera > Brachycentridae > Micrasema > Micrasema longulum. Next base: position 1,357,655 of record NW_028277807.1, on the reverse strand, counting down.
ATACATTCTAGAGACTATTTGTTGCAAATCCTCTTTGCTGCTTGCTAAAAGAACTGCATCATCAGTATACAACAAGCAGCTTACTGAAAAATTAACAATTTTTGCTCCAATACCCATACATTCTATCTCTTTCATACAGTTGTCCATGTATAGATTAAACAACCATGCTGACATTACACATCCCTGTTTCACGTCTTTTGAGATCGCAAACCAAGATGTGAATTCCCCATTAACTCTTCTGAACTCTCCTCTTAGAGAGATGATACTACACGTATAAGTTTATTGTTTACTCCATACTTTTCCAAAAGGTCCCACAATTTCATTCTATCTACTTTATCATACGCTTTTTGCAAATCAACAAATGCGCAGAATAGTTTCTGACTTTTTGTAAGTATGGTCTGATGGTTGAAAGGGGCTTGATGTCAACTAAAAACTATCTTTATTAATTTTGACACCAATGCCCATTGTGTATGGTTGAAAGTTACATTTTGACCACAAAGTAAAGTAAGTTTATTGGATAGATAGCGCTAATAAGAGTGTGGCATATTTTTCTCAATTTATGTGTATTTTCAAAATGGGAGTTTTGATTCTACACTACTCAAATAATGTTTTCTCGATATTTGTAGGTATCCCTAATAATGGCTTTAGCTGAAATGGGTATCAAGAAACCGTTGAGGAAATACGTGTTGGATCCTACAATGTGTATCAGTCAAGAAGTACTCATGCAACAGTGTCAAAGACTCGGGGAAGAAAATAAAATTACAGCACTAGAAAATATCATGGAGGCCATGGATGGTATTAGAAATATTTCTATGGATGGTTTATGTGAAATTATCATCAAAGCTCATAGTAAGTATTTTAAACCTTCTTAAGATGTCATACCCATTCATTATTTCGTTTTCAAATCTGATTATTTTTCTATTGTCTCTTCATTGTCTCAAATTTTATTGCACAATGAATTCTATTTCAGGTTTTAATAGCGATTGTAACGCAGCAGAAGACCTGTGGAATAAAATGCAAGAAAAACATATTAAACCAAGTAATAAGTTTATCGAAGTATTTAGTGGTCTCCTCAAGTCAAATAAGAGAAATTTCCCCCCAGACATTATTGGTTACCTGGATGAGAATACCAAAGCTTCTATTATAGGAAGCTGATGTAGTAAAACATTGACTTGAGTAAAACATCATAATATTATGTGGTGTTAGTAAACCTTTATGTTAAGTTATGAATAAATATTTATTACTCACATTTTTAAAAATTTGTTTTTATTGTATCATTGGTGTGTCAAGTCTTTTTCCATGGCACATACTCCGTTCATTCAGATATTTATGTGTTGATCATACATTTTATTTCACTAAATTTAAATCCCTTTAAATGAATGTATATGTAATTGTGAAATGAATTTATTTTTATTGAATTATATTATATTAATTTCAGTTAGTATTTAAATTATCAATATTATTTATTCAAAAACATTTAATACCTACATCATTTGAAATAATATTATGTATGCAATGTGCACAAGATATTTGAAGTGATGATATCTATCAAACAGTTATTACAAATTAAAAACATCTAAAGGTATAATAACACATTCCTAATTGTTTAAAAAATATTACTGTGTGATATTTTAAGTTTCTCATTAATACTTTCTAGCACATCAAATACTTGTTTTTTTATCGGTTCATAGTCAGTTTTGATAGTTATTGAAGCAATGTCTTCACGAAGAGCGGTGTTATTGTTCTCTAAGGTCGCCAGTTTTTCTTCCATCGCATTCAACTGGCTATACATTTCATTTCCATCTAATTGTTTCTGTAACATTATTATAACAACTTCGTTAAATCTACCTCGCAAATAAATCATTTTAAATTACAACGCTTTAATATCCAATAAAATTTATTAGAAGAGAACGACCTTAATGGTTCTATTTTTTTAGTATCTAACATGAAAAATAGAGAAAAAATAATACTGTGAACTTTAAATTGCATAAATGGTTAATAAACTGGATGATCTTTAAAGAATAGTTCCATACCAAATAAGTAAATACCTGAAGTTCCCGATATCTTTTAGATGCTTCCTGTACTGCACTTTCTGTAGGTGCTAATTTCTCTTTCAAAGCTATTGTTTCTTCCTTGAGTTGCCGTCTCTTAGCTGCTCCATTAGTCCTTAATGTGTCAAGATCGGAAAATTGATCTATAGATTGATGTAATGCCGCTATTTTTTCTGGTAGAGCACTTACTTCAGCCGCCAGTCTCTCACGAGTGTCTTGAGTCTGAGAAAAAAATAAATAGTTAGGTTACATAAAACTCTAACCCAGAAACATAATTAGGAACAATACCTTTTTCAATTGCGCTTCAAGTCTTCCATATTCTTTAGCAAGGCTTTCAACGGATTTGTTACTTTCACCATCAGTTCCAGACATAGAACTGTAGCCACCATCTCGTTGCTTAAGTGAATCTATTTCATCGAAATTCATTTGATCGAGATTGGAACTCGTGTGCTCCAAAGCAAATACGATATCTGATTCCAGTTGACCGATCTTGGCTTTTTCATCTAACATATTTTGTTCAAAGGATGACATGAACAGTTCCATAGTTTCTTCACGTTTTTTAAGTTCTCTATACTTTTGATGACGTTCTGATTGACCTTCTTCTAAATCCTACATAGCAAAAAAAAAAACATAAGTAGGTAATTCAATGTTTTATTTCACAATAACATTTAATAAAAAAAAAAAGTTTCGATTGTATTTAGTACCTGTTCAGCTTGTTCAAGGAGGTCTTGTGCTCGTTTTATTTCTTCTTTTACTGACTGGGCATTACTTTCCATCGTTGATATTGCAGCATTATCTTCTCGCACCTAAATCAATTAATTATGAAAGTATTTATTCTGATGTTGAGTCTTTGTTATAATTTGTTTCCAAGAACAATCGGAAGCAGTAACTCGTACATCACTATTATTAAGATTCAGTGATTACCTGAGCTAAAAGTTGCTCTCGTTCTTGTGCTGGTTGTAGCTTGTTACTCATTTCTTCCTTTAATTCATTCTTTTTTTCTTCTGCTAGCATTAGTTTTCTGATTAAATCCACCATGTGAATTTTCATCTATAAAATATAAAAGGTGCACTTATTTATGCAACATATAGAGTATTCACAAAATAACCTATATGCATTCTCAATTCATTGCTCAAAGATTTGGTGACTACAATAATTACTTTGATTTACCTGTGAAATAGATATTTGTTTTTCAAGATCATTTTTTGCTTTTGATATTTCCTCTAGCTGTGATCTCGTTTGTTCTACTTCATCCAGTAAACTACTTGCTACATCTCGTAGTTGAAGATATTGGTTTTTCTCCACTGGAGTCATTTCGTTAATCAGTTCATCAACTGTACTTTGCTCCTGTAATTAATGGTTTTGTTCAGTTATTTATATGCTACAAAGTTGATTTAGGAACTGCAATGCTAAATAAAACCAGACCCCACATTCGAAAAACGTAGAATCTGCCTGCCGTGTATAAAGATTATAAAGAATGACATTAATTTGTAATTTGTAGGTAGGTAGTAGGTACCTATTATATAAGTTAAAACCTGCTTTAAAATTTATGTGTTCAAATCGCTGTGATCGTAGAACAACGATGAATGTGCGAAAAAAGCGACATTGACGATTATATTTTGTTCTTCTTTTTGTTACCTATATAAAGGCTTTATATTTAAGGCTTCAAAAAAATATTGTATGTATAACTAACCCAAGTATCAAATTGCATACTTTTGTACTTATCAAGTATTATCAATTCGTAACATAAAGTGTCAAAAAAGAAATTAAACTGCTCCCACGAAAAGTTTACACGTAAAGTTGAAGCAAATCATATGTGCTGTTGTTCTACGATCATGACGAAATGTTTAATAGCCAATAGCCAGTGAGTTCTGGCTGCGGAATATAAGAGTGAATAGTGATTACCAACGTCGTGTCGGGGGGACCTGACAAAACACTGCAAGAAAGAAAAATGTGTTGGTACTTATCGGTTATCCAAGTAAACATACAATTTTGGCTAATGTAAGTAAGCATATTTGAATGTTTTATATGAAAACTTTCTGTTACACACACATAATCAAAGGTTATTCAAGATGTGAATGGACTGTAGATAGGTATAAACATTTTACATACCTACCGACCTACTTGAAATGTTGTAACAATTTTAGGGGTTTTCTGTATGTACCTACCTAGTGTTTCAGTTTCAATGCTGACAAAATTGGCGTTTATTATTTATTTACCTATTTATTAAAACCTAAAACATACGAATATTTGGAATTTCGTATACTAATCACATACCCTAATTTCAGATTCACAGTTTTACCTAATGCTTGCAAATTGGTCCTTAAAATAATTATTGCCTTACTTTTTTCATTTGATCTGTGATTTGTCGGAGTTGTCCTTCCTTCCGTTGCCTTTCAGCGAACACCATTTCGAGTTCTTCTGATATTTGCCTGTTAGACGCCTCCAACTCGCTAGTTTGTCTTTGGATTGCTGTTATATCCGCTGCAGTCAGCATTTGAGCAGTCAAGTTGTAGTCAGTCAATCGCCCTTGCAAATCTGTCCAAAGTATAATCACACATTAAGTTAATAATGTCTTACTGATTTCCAAATCAGTACCAGTCCGTTTTGGATAGTAGTAGGTGTTATTAATTTAATTTAAGGTAATTAATTTTTACATTAGATGGGGATACGAAAATACTATGCATTAATTTACTGGAGAGAAATCCAACTTATATTACTCATTGGGTTCACAGAAGAGAAATAACTCTTATTTATACTTTATGGTACTGCTATTCGTCGACTTGCGACCTGTGCAACTTACGACTGTTCGATTTTACTACCACAATCCGTGATCAACTTTTCGCCTGCGCTGAAGGTGGTGCGGAAGAAAGAAGTAAAGCAGAAAAAGAACACAAGATACCAGAAAGAAAATTCAACGTCAAGTGACTATCCGAACTATCTGAATAAACTTCTGGCACAAGGATTATGCCTATATTGTAAAATATATATACCAGACGAAGCTCACCTCACCTTATGAACAAAAATCATACAAGTGACCAGTAAAAATATTCCAAACATAACACCTGTATTTTATTTATTTTTTTCAATTTAAGTTTATACAATAATATTTTTGGCTTCCCATTTCTCTTATCGCTTTAAATATTATGTTATAAATATATTTAAAAAAAATAATTATAGTTTTTCCGTTGCTAATTTTTTGTTAATTAAGAAACAAAAAATTGCTAATTTTCTAAAACGTTTTTTAAATTATTATTTAATGTATTTTATAGGAACCTTATTTTATGGAATAAGTATGTATTATATGAACATTAATATTAATTTGACATTTATAATAAATTACCCACACTAAATTATCAATATTGTAAATAATTATTGTATTGCGGGCCAACTATTTGTGACCCCTGATCTTTATTGTTCGAATTAAATCAATCTTATATGATATTCGTATTTATATATTCTGTTGGTGCATATATAATATTTATGTATGTGCGTTTTGAACCAACGCACGCGTATTGTCATACCTACCTTGTTTATTGTTGACAATACATCGTATGCACTGCATTTTCTGGTTACCTACCGTATTATATGGAACTCGTTGCACATTATTAATTCAATTACACTTATACTAAAATTGAGCCACTTGGTAAACTTGGCATTCCTTTTATTTTAAAAATATTATATTAGTTATAGAAGTGCTTATTATGAATTATTATCAAAAAGGATCAAACGGCAGGGTCGGCATTTTAAAGAAATTGTGAGCTAATCAAGTGCCTCATTACTGTATGTAAATTCTGATAATATTGTATGGAGTCTGGATGGATGGGTTAAAAACTTAAAAAACAGCACCCAGCAAAATTTAAACAGGGTTCTTTGAAACGCAGTTGTTTTTAACCTTTCCCTCACTAAGAAGTATCCAAAAATTACAAATGATCCGAACGGGGGGACCAAAAGACCCCAGCGCCTACTTGTATATGGAATCAGGAGAATAAAATGTTAAAAGTGTTTATGACCGTGCAATAATTTATTCATGTTTTCGCGTACACATATTTTACTCATTTGTGTATTTTTTTTTGACGAATGCTTATGTACATAAAGTGAAATTGACCAAATCGGTCTATGGGGGATTCGAAGCCCCCCCTTCGGTCCGGCTAGGTTAAACGGTGTAGTTTTCCCGTTTTTGTTTAATGTCTTAAAGGTTACAACGGGTTATGACACTGTTTCAGTTTTATTTCCTACTCCGTTGTGGAAACGCCTTCAGTTTTTGGTGTTCCCTTATAATGACTTCGTACTCATCTAGAAGAAGGGAAAGAGAACTTGAGACGTCACATGCTAACTAATTAAAAAATACAAAACTTTAAACAATCATATAGCGATAATAATACGATTCATACAAACATTTTAATTGATTTTTGGCTTAGTTTAATAGTCTATTAATAAAATAAAAAAACACTGATCTTCCTCATTGCAGCGTATCTCGATCGATTGTTACAAAACGAAATGATCAGTCATTAGCTTAGGATACCGATTCAGAGACTATGAGGTAGAAAAGTAGTGAAAAACGCATTTTTATCTAATTTTTTCAGACTGTCACAGCTGAAATCAATCTCGGAACCCTACGTATCGTAGATACTGTACGACGAGGACAAAAAGGTTATTACTCCGTATTATTATTTGTTTTAAACATTTACTACACACCCCTATCCGCACCCGATGGTGAATAGGGCACTGCTATGGTACACTAAATACAGCGTATATCGATCACCTGTCATATAAAGTTAAGCTGATCAGCCTTACGCTTCAGGTACCGGTCCAGGAACATAAAATATTGCAGTTTAGAACCACCTTATGAAATTTATGGTTATTTATAGCACGTACCTAATAAACACCTTTTGAATATCTTGGAGATCAAACTCCGATGGTAAAAAAATGTGCCAAGCTTTTAACAATGAGGTGGACAAATGTATAATTAGGTGAAGAAGTTAAAAAGGAAGAATGTACAAATATCGTCAGCTTAGATGACGGTTGACGGATGTAGTAATATTGTCCTAAACGTTGACAAGAAAGTCGACAGGACACAGCATAACTCAGAAATGATTATTGACTGTTTTTACAACTTAAGTTCCAATGTACCCTTATCTTCCATATTGATTATATGTAAAAGCTGTTGTTTTTTTTCCCAAATAAACAAATAAAAACAAAAACAAAGAAACAGGATAACCTCTAAAGCTCGGGTTTCCTAGGACAGCGGTGACCGTATTTTAACGGCCGTAGTGAACATTAATGCGGTTGACAGCCGTCGTAACGGTGACTAGAGAGTGGTTTCCTATAAAAATGGTGTTGATAACACCATTAAAAAATAAAACCACTCTCTAGTCACCACTACGACGGCTGTCCACCGCATCACCGTTCACTACGGCCGTTAAGATACGGGCACCGCTGTCCCAGGAAACCCTAGCTTAAAGCTTGGGTTTCCTAGGACAGCGGTGCCCGTATCTTAACGGCCGTAGTGAACGGTGATGCGCTGGACAGCCGTCGTAACGGTGATTAGAGAGTGGTTTCCTAGAAAAACGTTGTTGATAACACTGTTTTCTTAGGAAACCACTCTCTAATCACCGTTACGACGGCTGTCTACCGCATTATCGTTCACTACGGCCGTTAAGATACTGGCACCGCTGTCCTAGGAAACCCTAGCTTTAGAGACATTAACCGCTGACAGATTAAGGGGAAAAAAAGTTGGAAATTCCCATTGTGATTGCCGAGAATCAAGATGGGAAATATTAAAATTTCTGATTAAGACATTCCTATTAGTTGGATGTAGAAAAAAGACAAACGTCAATTTGAAAGTTGAACTTGTTGACATTAAGATAAAACCGCGATGATGAAGAATAATGCAAATTAGTTACCTGTAAGCTCTCGCGCGAGTTCTTTCCCCCTGGCTTCGTAATGCTTGTTGGCAGACTTCTCCCTGGCTGCCGTATCGGCCGCCTTGTGCAGCCGTTCCACCTCCGCAGCCAGCGCCCTGATTCTGCCCCCCAACTCCTCCTCCCAGTATCGCTTGTCTCGGAGCTGCCTCGTCCTGCTGACTCCAGTACTTGTGCCCGTCCGCAGCCCCGACAGCCCCTGCTGAGTTATCGGACGATCCATCTAAAACAAAATGACGTAATTTTGAACATCGTGTTTTTATTGATTGAAGTTAGTACCTATATGACTTCCCTTATTTAACAGCAACTAAAGAACTCTTTAAACAAACTAAAGAATTTAATGTAACTGAACTCTTTCAACTAGAATCTTTAAAATTAGCCACTGATGTAATTGTAGACGAAGAATTATAACTCGAAAAGAAATGTACCTAGTAAACATGGACACAATACGAGAATATCAGAACAATATCATATACAACTTTCTAAAACGAGACAAGGACAGTCGAGACTAATAAACCAGGGACTGAAATTATTTAATTAACTACCAAACAAAACAAAACTAAACAAAAGATTTAGACAATCTTTACAAAAGACTTTATTTATTTATTAAATTATTTTTGAAACCAGCACAGTCATAGCAATAAACAATACATAAAGAATAACAAAAAATAACAAGACCAATAATGGGTTTCATATAGAAACAAAAATATAAAAAAACAAATAGTACAGTTCGCTAGGGGTGAAAGGAAGTGAGATGGGAAAATAGGGAAGGAAGAGAAGAAGAAGAAATAGTAAGTAAATATAAAACGATGAAAAAAAAAGTTTTTATGTGTGTATATATGTGTATGTATACAGGGTGTCCCAGAAGTTGACGTCAAGCCGGAAACGGATGATAGAGCAAGTCATGCTAGTTGTGAGAAAAGTGTAAAAAAAATCTAAGTCTTGTAGATATCCGATAGATAGATCATCCATTTCCGGCTTGACGTCGACTTCTGGGACACCTGTATATATGGATGTATGTGTATGTATTTGTATGTATGTTGTATGTGTCCAAAAAGAGGTTATTCTCTGATGTAGTGTTTTAATATGAGAATATTAGCCGCAAACTTACCATGTTGATGGTATTCCTGGAACCAGTTCCCATCCTCAGGACAGCCGCTGTAGGGGGAGGAGCCCCAAAACTGTTACTGGTAAGGCGAGAAGCCGTCCCTCCTCTGTATGCCGACCCTGGACGCATTGCGCTTTTCCTAAAAATCAACACTTCAGACAGGTATTCGAGAGTCTGAAAACCTGTTTTGATGCATTCAGTATTTGTCTAAAAATATTTGTACCCAACTCAACAAAGTATTGAAGAAAAACTGTTTATTTTCGCACTCAAAAAGTGCATAACGTGTTGGATTTGCCTTTGAGGATTTTATCATAATTGACATGCATTCCAATAGAAGAACCTCCTCGAAACGGGAAAATTCAAACATACGTAGAATGATGAATGTTACACAGCTTGTAAATCGACCACTTTAACTAGCCAATGACAGGTCACAGGTCCTGTGTTGTTTTTTATTTCTGTTGAAATAGGTACCAGTCAATTTTAATCATTGTTTCATTTTCTTTTTTATCACATTTTCACGCTGTTTTACATCGTTTTACTTATTTTTTTTTTGTCTTCAAATGGTTATTAAAAACATTTGATTAAGTAAACAAATTTATATTGAAAAATACAAATTTAAACTGAAAATATGTATTGCAATGTATGTTTATAAAAAAAAACAAACCATCGAATGACGCGTTCAATTAACTTTTATTTTATATATTACAATAAACTTCTATACTATAAAAATTTAGTATCTTTACTAACAAATATTTAACAATGTAGGTATCTTCTTAACTTTCAACTTTTTTTGACATATTTGGTCAGCGCATTTGCCTACCATGCGAGAGATCTTGGATTCAATATCCGATATGGCTAACATAAAATATTTATTTAAAAAAATATTTATATTAGTTTAAATAATAAATATCAATCAATGGTAAAATCCAGTTTTTTGTTTACAAAGATTTGGACACGCTGAACATACTGTCAAGTTAAATCGTCCGAATGAAATATTGTTTAGGTCAATGACGTATACCTAACTAAATAAGCTCGTTATGGGCGCGAAGAAAATGGCATCACAATTCGTGGCTAATTATTTATTAATTCATACAAAGATACATATAACGAAAAAATAATAACGTGTCCCTAGCTCTACGGGACCAAGAGCCCTGTGTTGAGTTGGGATACAACATAATGGAAAGTGGAAGCATGCATAATACCAAAAAATAAAAATTATTACTTAAACATCGATTTCAATAATCTGTCGTCGTTTGTTTAAGCGTGTTTTTTAATAGTATATAAATCCATGCAATGTCTCGCAGTAATCTTCTGCAATTATAATATCTTCCCTTAGACGAAATCCAAACTTGTACACTTCTCCTGAAAATGGATTTCATTTCGAAGAACTTAATATTTTCATACAGGACATTGATTTTTGTTCCCTCATTCTCTAACGAACTTTTATCATATTTTTTTTTTGAACCGGGTTGTGGTCCCGTGGCTAGTGTCGCGAACTCACAGATCAGAGGTCCGAGGTTCAAACCCCACTCTACCACAACTTTATTACCATTTTCCAATAGTGAGTTATTTACAAATCGTTAAAAATTGCCCCCAAAATTGAAAAATATTTTGGTGAATCATAAATACACAAATAATTATTTTTATAAATATATAATGTTTATACATTATTATTAGAGCACACAAAATAACATGTTTATGTGTGCCCTACTTCAATATTTAAAATAAAACTAAAAATATTTTAAAAATCAGTCATGACGCTGTAGAGAAATACGCCGTCGAATGTGACAAAAATGATTTTGAGTTTTATTTGTAATTACAATCCAATTTATGGAATGAGTAGATAATTAGTTTATGGTAAGATATTAATTTATAAGTGTATTTTTCAAAATTTCGACAGCTGGCAGCCAGTGTCGTTTCTATATTTACGAGTTACCCAGAATGCACAGAAGTAAATAAATTATCATGAATTAAGACAATATGTATATCTAAATTTATGTGTATCGTGATTTGCGATTTCTTTTTTTTTTTCAAATCGTTAAGGGCTACGCAATATTTTCTACATCTTAGATGTAGCTAGTAAGGAATAACGTGTATATTTATTATACCTCTTCGGTTTAGGTATATCAACTTATTTCGTTGTCATAGAAATGAATTAAAATAGCATCAAATAGATTGTCATTCATTTAAGGCATTGGCATTTTGCGCACTATTCCACACAAAAAAGATGGAAAATATTAATGAAATATAGATGGATGTATTTTTGTGGATAGTGATAATTATAAATTCAAGTTACTTGCCTCCGATGATTACTTTGAATACTGGCGCTTATTTGCGCTGGCCTATCGTACAGACCTCTCCTAGATGTTGGTCTGTTTTCCCACTCGGATTCTGCAACGTCCGCGCGCCATCTGACAGAGGTCTGGCGGCCGCTTTGTGGATAATCCATATTTTAGCAGGTGATATATTGATAATTACCTCCCACCAAAGGTAATACCACTCACGCGTATTTTGCTATCGTGCTTGTGTTGTTGTGAAAATGTTGCCATGGCAACGGACTATAAATAAGCCTGTTTGTTCGCTTCGGCAATAGATGTCTCTAGTATCTCGATTTCAAGATATTATCTTAGAGTATATATATATGTATATACTCTAAGGATATTATACTCCCTGTCAGGAGTGATATTCCAAAAGCTCTCTATTTACATACAAAACACATGAAATAAAAGTGTTTTCTACGGCCACGAGAGCGGTTCAGAATAGCACCCCTGTAGCTCAATCACAAATAACTATCGACTTGCTTAAAAACGTGGTAAGCATTTGAGCGATCACAATGAACATGCTTAAGTCAACGCGTGTGTAGTCTCTAAGTCAACGCTCGAGTCGGTTTGTTTTATATTTTCCTCGAAAATAAATACAGTTCATTGCCGAAAAATCGGCGTTTACTATAAAAAATAATACAATATATTGCATTTGAGAAATAGTAAGAAGTATCTACTACAAAAAAGTTAATATTAAATTACAATTACTATTGCGTTTGCTTTTCTTGACATTTGGCTTACCAACCGCCGGCTAAATGCAATAAATACCTTGATAAATAATAAATGAATAAATAAAAATAGCAGTTTTGGAATATTTTCCATATTTACACCGGTGAAATTCAAATATGTGATTGCGCAACAGGATTATACGTCGCGGAACGTAAATACTTTAACATTGAATATTAGGTGTTCACGGATGTTGCATTGTGATCGCGAATACGATAAACAACCATGGTGAGAAATTGTAATCACGTCGCTTATTAGCACGTCGACAGTTATTTGTGATTAAGCTACTGAAGTTTAAAAAAAACTCATTTGGGACGTTACCTACATAAAAAGAAAACATTTTTGCGACAATACATAATATCTAAATTTGTTATAACAGAGGGAAAAATTTTTTGAGAAGGGAATAGGCATTTACAAGGCTTATAACCTGTCATTGGCTGGTTTAAGTGGCCACTTTACACACTTTGTAACATTCCTCAATATTCCAAATATATTTTAAGAATTGAAAGAATTCAAAAAAAAATTTGAATCACCTAAACTATCGTCAATATTTACGTTTCAATAACCATGAAGAAGCTGCAGTACATCACAAAATCGATACCTTACAATCTAGAAGAATCATCAATAATACCGTTTTCCTTTACAAAATATGCAATAACAACTTAGATTGCCCTCAACTGCTTGAGAAAGTTAAAACTCGTACCCCTCAACGTACAACTCGGCTGCAACAATTATTTCATGTTGGTATTTCAAGCCCGAATAATAATAAGAGTGCATCTTTGCCCAGAATTTTAAATAATTATAACTCGTTTTTTGTCGAAATAGATATATATTTTCTCACTAATAATTGTAATTTAATCTAACTGTACCTACCTTATATTTGATTTTTTTGTACACTTTTTAGTGTTGTAATTATTTTCTCCTGTTTGAAAGAAGAAAGAAAGGAGGACTGATAGCTCCGTATTACTCCGTATGGATCCGCCGACGAAAGGATTTTTAAGTCCGAGTAAACAAAAAACTTTTTCTTTTATTTATTTTTTATTATTTAATTATTATTGTAATATTTTATTTATTTTTTACGCGTGGAATGATGCGGAGTGGCTATTTCAATGTACGCTTTTTTCTTTTTTTTACATTGTATTTAGTAATGTTTAGAAAACTATAATTGGCCTAATTTGGTTTATTTGTTTATAATATTTTTTTTTGTTGTAATGGCTGTTGTTTTCTTTTAATAAATAAAATTAAATAAAATTCACCATTCTGCCTATGTTTAAAAATCTACAGTTCCAAAGATTTTAGCTCTTTTATTTCACAAAAGTCAACAGATGGAAGATTCGAGGAAATGTGGATGCTTAAATATAGGCAGAATGTTGAATGTTCACAGTGTGGAAAATGGCCACTTGAACCAGCCAATGACAGGTCATAATCCCTGTAAATAACTAAACTTCCGTATTTCCTTCGTAGGTAGAACATACCGAAGAAGATACAGATAGTACAGAAGTTAAGTATTCCGTCTCGATATGTACAAATGAAGATAGCTTTCATAATTGATGCCCACAAATGAATCTCCAATCGTAGAAAGTTTTTTTTTCTTCATCAACCGACAAAATGCAGCAAGTTAGGAGCTTTTCTTCAATCAGCAATCCTCAAAAGTGGAATGCTCTCATCAGCTTCTAATATCTCCGCACCTTCCATTATTATAATAAATAGCTAACTAAATAATGTAAATGTAGAAATTATAAGTCTGGAAAGACCATTTCCCTCAGGCAAATTTAGTTCAACGTACTTATTAGCCTCCGCTGAAAATCATCGTAGGAATTTTCATACAAATAAAAGTCTCGAATATTATAATTGTTTATCTATTTAATGATACAAACATAAAAATATGATTTCCAACACCCGACTAATACTAGAGGTTACATAAGTTAAATTATACAATCAGTTAATACAATGCACAATTTGTGACATTATACTGTTTTTATTATAAATGTTTATTATCAGTAAGACTAAAATATTTATTTTAATGTAGAATAATATACAATAGTTTCCTCAATCTCGTAGAAAAAATTACAAAAGCTAATGTTTGTAATATTTTAATATTACATTGTTAATGAAGATAAATAAACGTAATTCGAAGATAATGTTTTTTTGGCAGATGAGTTATCCAGATTTTGATGTTGAAATGCGTCCAAGGTATTTGTATTTAAACAAAATATCCGCATTTTAATAATGACAATCTATGTATAAAATAAAATACTTAAATTCCGAAGGCAGTTAAGGAGTTTTCAGTTTTTCGCCAGTTTTCACCGTTAACAGCGAACCCTTTCCTTGGCAATGTATCGTTTAGGATCCATATGATCTAATTTTTTGAGTAAAACAGCATTCAGTTAAAACTGATTTACCTTATTTGTCGTTATTAACGGCATTATCACAATTCATAATAAATCTTGACTTAAGTCTTTGTTTCAATATGAAAAAATGACTGAGATTCTGCAGCCTTTTCAACTATCAAATGTGTAAAAAAAAACCTTCTACCAAAATAAGGGTTAAAGTACTTTTAAGGTACCTTCGTTTCTGTGATGCTGCGTTCTTAGTAACTTATTAAATGATACACAATGTCCCACCCCTGTTGTCATAGATGATTAATGGATTTAAATTTCAAACAGTTCACTTGAAAAAAAGAGCGAAAATTCAAAGACGATTTTTATCAACAAAAAGAGTCATATTATATAAGGATGGCGCAATATAGGCTTCACTTCACGTAACGCTCTTAAAACTGTAAGCCTTCCTTTATTCCAGTTTTCAATAAGGGAACTTGAATTATTAAGTTGACCTGTACAAGTATTTTAAAGAATGTATAAATTAACAATCTTCGCTTTTTTTTATCGTTTGCCATGTTTATTTTTTATTACTTGCAAAATATAATTTACGTACGAATCTCAAAATTTAAATCGCTGTCCACAAATATGTCGGACACATTTCAATTTTTATAAAACGAGAATTTTTTCGAAAATATTTATTGAAATGGTAGCACTATGACAGCCCAAACAACTCAACGAAATCAATATTCTTTTCAATCAAGTGTCAATAGTTTCATTTTATCGTTTTCACAATCGATGCACGTATTACGGGTAACACTTTCAGTCATAAGTGAGACAAAAAATATGAAATTATATTGTTAAGTAAACAATGCGCTTAGATGCTTTACAATTAAGTTATTCGTAATTAATTACTAATTATTCATGTTGAGTTACGGCAGTGCTTCGTTACGACATATAAGATTAATTAAATTACTTAAAATATTGGCGTTGCATAAAACGAACAATGATTATTTTCATGCCATACATTGTATACGTTTTGTCAGTAAAATAAATTATTATTACTGAAGATTTTTAAACACTATGGAATACTTTTTACACTATTTATTTACACATATAAATATTCGATATCGCATAAAGACTACTTATTTTTAGTAACACCATGTTAATATTATTGTATTTTTAATGGGGACTTAAACGGACACTTTAAGTGGCATAAAGTGCCGCAAAATAATTACTTTGTGACGACCATAATAATACTGAAGTTAATAAATTTAGTAGCCGTTTATGATCTATAAAAGTAATTTTTCAAATTGAAAAAATCTTAAATCATTTAAAAAAACCATTTGGTTTGGGAACGGTTAATAACGTAACCTAATATTTTATTCTGAGTATTGAATCCATTTTTATTTCACGGTTGCATTAATTATTGCAATATTTCGTAATATTCATAACTTATTATAATACTTAACTTCTAAACATATTTTATAATTTATTTCATAAAAGATTACAAAAATCAATTGAAACTATCATATTTATCAATTTAATATTTACAGTACACACTCAAATTTACCATGTTTCTAAAATGCATAATTCTATTTTAATCGTCTATGATCAGTCGATTAATTAATACAGTTTTGAAGATATTGCAAACATGCAGGTAATACTTTAAGTAAAAAATATTTTTTAATTGACGGTGGTTAAAATTGTTTAAATAGGTACACAATATAGTTTAACTTTGCAAAACAATATGAAAACTGTGTTTAATTATTTTTTTAAAGATGAGCGGTCATTATGAAAAAAATAACAATTTGATTTCAAAGTTGCAATATAAAAATATATTTTATGGGAGTTTTTCATGAAAACGAATGAAAGATTAATGGCAGTAAATTGCGGTAAAAGTTAATAATACCTAATAAACGCTATGAATAATAATAAACTAAGTTGTCACATCAAAATATTACAGTATCATTATAAACATGATTACACTGTTACGTCCAATGTATTTAAATTCACGCAATATCTAAAAAAATCATTTAAATATTGTAGTTTATAAAATTAAACAAGTTTTTTCATGTGATAATTAACACTACACAATATTATAGTTCCACACTCACTTTCGTCTTCAAATGGCATTTTGCGGTAAAATTTTTCCATGTCTCTCAGATACATAAATAAGTTAGTGAAGGATGTTTAAGGAATGAACCTACAATTTTTATCGATGCTTCAAGTTTTCTTTTTTGCATTTAATAATCTTTGGGGCTGCAAGTCCTTTATTATGGCATGGGGTATGTACAGAGTACCGCAAATCGTATAGTAGGATTAGCATCGGGATGCTGATGGAAAGTTTAATCCCACTCCCCGATGAACATCTGTCTCTGCTGCTGGGGGATGAACCCTCTGGTAGGAAGGGGTAGTCTACCGTAGATCTGATTATATGGCGATATTTCTAGGTGGTCCGAATCTGTAAAAAAATTAAAAAACGTTAAAAGACTTTAAAAATGTATTTATGTTCAAAGGGAATAAATATTTATTAGATGTATATTTTTTTACATATATTTAAATGAAATTTTGAAAAATTCCTATGCATCCAACAAATTGATATTTTGCGTATAAGGATCACGGTTATATTTATACATAATGTTGTAGACATTGAAAAACTTAATTTTAAAATAAAAGTTGATTTTTAAATTTTATTTATTATGCTTACAAATAAAATTTTAAAATCAACCTTTACATAAACACTTTTTACTAAAAGTAAAAAGGGTACTATACTAATACAGAAACTGGGGTATTATCGTAATTATTATTTGTTAAGGTTTTAAATTTTGAGTTACAAATTTTGTGCTAGCATATTTCTAGTAAGCTAGTGGATTTTGAGTACAGTAGTTGAATATACATGGATTTTCAGCATTTAAAATGGACTATTTATTGTGAAGCATTATTTTTTAAAAAATATTTAAATTTCTGTATTTTATTAAAACGTATCGTTTCTATTACTAAAATCAATTTAACAAAAATTTATAATATTAGAACTTTCATATCAAAAACATGGGTTGAATAATATAATTGACCAGGCCAAGAGATTTATGTATCCAATGTGCAAGCCATTAAAAGTGCTCTTATATACATGCAGAAAGAGAATTGATGATAATTGAAGATCATGCATTAGGTACGACACGTAGATGATAAAATAATATACCACAAAACATTTCAAATATACAGTTTTTGGAAAAAGCACGAACACGTCAATTCGGTTTATGACTAAGAAAACAAATGACTTAAGAAATATTCAATGCACAGTTATTGATAATACCCTAATTGTCCGAATCTAAGAGTGACTTGGAGATGATATAATCATATATTGCGGCCTCCGTGGCGTAGTGGTCAAGACGCTTGACTCACGCACGGAAGGTTCCGGGTTCGATTCCCGGTGAGAACACAAAAAATTATAATGTGATTTTTCTCAAGCCTGGGTGCTCTGTGATGTAATTCACCACTGTAATTAGGCCTCCTGGCCTGTTGTGGTGCAAAAAAAAAAAAAAAAATGTAATATATTTTTTGAAAACTTGTAACCCATCATCATCATTCCCTTTCCGCATCTAATGGTGCATAGGGCACTGCATTGGTACACCAATTGCCACGTATCTTGATAACTTTTGTTACATGGAGGTGAGATGATCAGTCTTATGCTTCAGGTACCAGTCCAGGGACTATGAAATATTTTATTGTAAAAACACCATTTTAAATCAACATTTCATATCAACCATATCGGGAATCGAACCCGAGACCCCTTGCATGGTAGGCTAACGCGCTGACCATTACACCACGAAGCCGACCTGTAACACCTCGGTAATTATGGTTGATCAACAACTACGTATTAATTAGTAGATCTGATATTATCCGTTCGATCGGGAATCTTGTGTTTCTGTTATTATTTTAGTCAAGTTAATCTGCGCTTCTCGAGCTGCATCGTGCGCAAACGTAAAAATTATTTCACATTATAAAACCAGAAAAATTAAATTATAAATTTGGTAAAAAAATCGGATGCACATGTATGTAAATAACTAGTTCAAACAACTTATTTTATTAATTAATGTAACTGTATTATTTTTTAGGTGATTTTCAAGGCGGCCTCCGCGGTGTAGTGGTCAAGACGCTTGACTCACTCACGGAAGGTTCCGGGTTCGATTCCCGGTGCGAACACAAAAATTCAAAGTGATTTTTCTCAAGCCAGGGTTGTTTTGTGATGTAATTCGCCACTGTAATTGGGCCTCCTGGCCTGTTGTGGTGCAAAAAAAAATCCTTCTAAATCAACCTATTTGAGACTATTAAACGTACCTAGCTGAACATTATCAGAAGGTTAGAATTCCAACTACCCATGCGTTTTCTAGCTGAAAGATG
Source organism: Micrasema longulum (assembly GCF_059751315.1). Classification (NCBI taxonomy): domain Eukaryota; kingdom Metazoa; phylum Arthropoda; class Insecta; order Trichoptera; family Brachycentridae; genus Micrasema; species Micrasema longulum. The sequence goes on along the minus strand of NW_028277807.1, from coordinate 1,338,803 downwards.
TGTTAGGATTTTTAAATGAACGGTGCGTTTAATATGTTTTGTTTAGATGGCGCGGTATAAAGCATACGAAATAAAAATAGTACAATTTTGACATTAGTAAACAGTGGCATGTAAAAAACGAACATTTATTTGTCCAGTAACAAAACAATTTGCTGGAAAATCACAGAACATTTATTTAAAAAAACAACACATTTAATTTTTGCGCTCTCACCGGGAATCAAAGCCGAATGCTTCCGTGCGCGAGTTCAGCGTCTAAGCCATTACTGCATATATATATATTTTTAGTTGTCAGTCTTGATTGGTTGTTGATGTTTACCATAAATTGTAAAATTACACAATTGTATACTGTAATATTGTGTTACTTCAATAAATGCAGAAGGGAAAAGGCTCAAATAAAATATTGGTAGAACATTCTGAATACAATTTTTGAAACACGATTTTTAGCTTTTGCATTAAAATACATTTTACGGTGCCGAAATAATACCTTGTCAATATTGTATTCATAAACACTATCTTTTCTTAACACAAATTTATTTACGAGAAACATGAAAAAAAAAAATTGTCTGTCAAATTTGATTGAACCTCTGTTAAAACTAAACAAAATAATTAGAAAAACGGTGAATGTTACACAGTGTGTAAAGTGGCCACTTAAACCAGCCAATGACAGGCCATAAGCCCTGTAAATGCCTAGACTTCCATATTCCCTTATTTACGGTATCTCCATGCTTGTTGTAATTTGTTAATCTTAATGACTCCCGAGGGGGTGAAATCCAGTCTTTTGTGTACGAACATTTGGACAAACTCAAATATTGTGGTTTTAAAAAGTTGTCGAAATATCATGGTGCGTACAATGACAAAAGAAGTATAGATACGTCCGTCATAAACAATAACTCATCCGCGTGAAAGGATGTCAGTTTTTTACTACTTTTAAAAATGGTGTACCAAAGCTGCTGTAAAATAGTTGAAAAGGTGGAAAAAAATATTGCTTTTGTACACGAAAGTTACGAAATGCAATGTACAGTTTGAGATGCTTATGGAGTAGTTATATTTATCTACTTCGGCTGTAAGTAGAGGTAGTATTCGTCCCGTAATAATATTACTGTATTGACGGCCTTGCGTTCAATTTACTTTCGCTTTATTTTAAACCGAAGTGTCACGTAAATACTGCGCACCCTGTATTTATTCCATTCGCGACGGTGTCGGTTGAAATATACACCATAATAATCGATACGATATTCTCGCAACTATAATAGTAGGTAATCGAGACCTATTTATTGTTATTAAAGAAATTTAATTATATGAGGCTAGCTGTCCATTTTGGGAAGTATCTATCTACATTGATTAATTTTCATTAAAGGATAAAAAACATAACCCGTTAAACAAAAGGTTAGATAAATCTATTTAATTCGTAAATATTTTTTTCTCTAAATATTAGAAGTTAGTACCAAAACGTGATCAGGCCATGACCTGTATCTTTTGAAATTTAATAGTTTTAATTTTAGATTTTGGTAAATTTAAATAATAGTAAATTCAAAGCCAAATTATTTGTTTTTAATATTGTTGATTCCCCTTCGTGCTGTTGCGGATATCTTAATCAGTCTTTTAAACACATCCTGTGGTCTTCTCCCGTTCCCCCTCTCTATGATTACCGAAATTACTCGCTACTTACTATCCGTGGCCCTGTTATAGGTCCCGTCGGATATACAGATCTGGTGGCTTCCAAAAAGAATTTCGAGGCTTTTGAAAAGTTTTGTAATAATTTTGGCGAATTGACAATGTCCAATCAGTTTATTCCCAGTCAGTGAAGAATTCACTTCACTCTTTTCTAAATCCGATGAAGTGCATATTATGTACTTCTGGATTACCTTCTTTCAGCACAGAGATTTTCAGGCTACCAGGTTACAGAGAGATAGTTCGGCAAAGAGCAGCTTTTCCTTGTATGTGAGCACCGCCAAGGAGACTTATGTCCTCAGATGCAGTGTGCGATATGTGATGGGAAAGCTGTTAGAATTGATATATTTTAATGACATATTTGACTAAATAAAAATATAGGTTCATATTATTCGGTGATTTTTTATGGTTAACGTTTATCATTAGCATTAAGGAACTTAAACAGTTGTCATTAATAACAGATATTTAGAAAGGAACATAATTCGCCAGTGTAAATATGAATACATTTAAAAATTAATGCTGATGTGTCATAAACTATTACTGAAAGGTCTTCTCGTGCAGGTAATACAAAGATAATAATTACAAAGTAGATTAACATCAGAAAAATAAAATTAGCAAGATTGGAAAATTTGCTTTATGTTTTTTCGATAATATATCAGGGAGAGAATTGCACTACTATGCGTATGGTCTATAAAAAAATGAATTGCCGCCTCGTGGTGAACTTATTTGTTTGTCTACAATATGAAGGTTCCGGGTTCGATTCCCGGCAAAGCTTGCTCGGACTGGCGCCTAAAGTGTAAGACTGATTATCTTGCCTTCAAATATTTTACAAATGATCGCTCATACGTTACAATCGTTGTTAATACGTTCCTATATAAGAGTAAGAGTATACACAAGAGTAACACAAACTAGAGTTTTTTGGACATTTGGTAAAATAAATTATAAAATCGTACTGCATTCAAATGAAATTTGTATTTTTTAAAGCCACATAGCACGGTAAATTTACATAGGGTGGATTGTTTTTTTTATTTTTTTTATTTAATGTCAGCATAGGCACCAACCAGTAAATCACGTGGCTGACTAAGCTCCATTCGATTTATTTCTGCAGTATCTTTGAGTAGGGTTTTTAAATAAAAACAATATGATGAAAATCAATACATCCTAATTTTGCCGTATGGTGTGGATTTGTACGATCGATCGGTGTGAAATCGGCCTACAGTCCAGAAAGGGAATAAATATTTTTTTAAACACTGCAATTCGTGCACTAACGCAGTGCAATGTATTCTTCGATAAGACATAAAAACCAAGGACATACAGCTATTTCAATGTTATCGCCCAAGCTTAAAAGTACATCTAACGAAGGCGTAATGTTTATTTGCTTGGATAGTCATCTCAGTGGGTGAAATATTATCTATAAAAAAACACGTGTTTCGCAAGATATCGAATAATCATTTGATCACTGATTTACCAACAGCTTCTCATTGTCAGACAAATGATTATCTTTTAAGTTCAAGAGTAGATTTTATGGCCTTCAAGTGATGATTTTTTAGCGATAATGCATTGCAGGTAAGACTGACAGTTTGTATTAGTGGCTGGTCGTTGGGTGTGCCTCCTACACTAGAAATGTTTTTTAGTCTTTTGTTTTAATGATGACTTAATGTTTTGGGTCTGCCCACAACCGGAATGAAGATAGCTCTAGTAATGAGAAATCGACAGGAAACAGAATAAGTCAAGAAGTCGAACCTTTTAAGGATTGGATTCTATCATAAAGGTACGTGATAAGGTTGCTTGCAGGCAAAGCTTTTGACTGTAAATTTGATATCAGCATCAAATCAATAAGGCGTTTAATACAATGATGTATATTTTTGTTTAACATGTATTTATTATCATAATATACTAATAGAAGCATCATATTTTACTCGACGACTAAAATTGAAGATTGATATGACAACTTTTGTATTTTGAATCCTACGAACAGTATTTTTTTTAAATTTAAGCAATTGTTTCCAGTAATATATAGCAGCAGGTAAAAAGTGGGGTAAGAACTTATAGATTACAATTAGATTATATTATAACTGGTATTGATTTCAAAATTTATTGTAAAAATAATTAGAATCAATAAAAGTTGAATTATTTGTATCTTGAAAATCTATTCCATCAAATGTCAAGGGTTTTTTATGGCCTTGGAAATAGATAAAGCATTCTTAAAGATTTAAAATTAAGAGCTGAAATCTTTTAATCATGTTATCGAATTTCGCATTTAAGACGAGTAATTTCAAACCCATTTCCTGAAATGTCAAAACCTTTTGTTAGGGAATAGTTAGTATTGGTTAGTGCCGAGTCCCGCGAATGTGACACACCCATACAATCAGAGGTTTAATAACTGCTGAGGTATGCGACTGCAGTGGAAATAAATGTCAATTGTTGCCATTCCGAACAGGCGGGGATCTTTTCATATTGATTGATACTCCATTGTCTCTAAGGTATCTTATCGGCGTCAACAGTTAAGTAATATAACGTTATTTGAATAAAACCGAACTTCGTTACGTTACGCCAAGTGAGGAAAAACGGAGCGTACATTTTCGATTTTCATGGCTACTCGAACGTCGTCGTCGTAATGTTCTGCACATAGAATTAAGAATAGTCCAGAAACCGCATACGCACATCAAACAGAAGGCGACTCAACTACTCATAAATGAGTAGGTTTACGTTTTGACCCATTAGTTTCTTTGTAGACGTCACTCAGTACGCAACTCCTGATTTTAATTCAACTATGCCATGTTGTGCCCTTTTAAAGTTTAGAAATACTGCTAAAATCTTAAAGAAACAGGATGCAATCACATTTCATCTGTAATTTGTAAATGAATGTGTATATTACAAAGGCATTACTTAAAAATTTAATTATTTTTCCGTCTGTCAGATTGTCGAAGAAACAAAATGGAAATTTTGTTAATGTTGCCAGGGTAGTAAATTTTTTTACCCTACTTTGCTCATCTTATGAAATAATTAATGAAAATTAGACCTCAGATTAAACAACGCCGTGGGGGACATTTGAACGACATTATTTTTAAAACAACAAATATTATTTAACATGATATAAAAATATCCGTTTTATGTCAAATAAAATTTGTTTTATATTTTAAGTTCAAAGTTCACTAATTAAATTACTTTTATTAAATGACACTTTACTTATCTACTATGTTGTGTCAATCAATGTTTCCGCGTGCAGAATAAAATTTTAGCGAAATTAACAGATTACTTTTTTTTACCTTACATTTGTGTTATGATTTTTTTTCCCATCAAGCAACATTACCCGGCGACTTCACGAATGTACGCGGCGGAAGTAAGGCGGAGTGGGGGAATTATTGGACACAGTCTAATGTATTCAAATATGATTCTACGCTCCTTCTGGACTATTCTTAATTCTATGGTTCTGCATATAAATATAGAAATGTTCGCGATACTCTCAAATAATTATTATTTGGGTTACAAGCACTCCAGTTAGCACAATATATGTTAGAAATCAACTTTTCTCTCTTACCGTTTAACTGAGAACGACTATAAATCCTAAATAGTGAAGCAATAAAACATTAGAAAATCTCAAGAAAGAGCTAAGTAAAGGGTAGCCTTTGAAATGATAAGTTTACGAAACCAGAGTAGGTACGGAAAACGATTTCTCCACTAATCATTTTATAACGATACTTGACCGCAAATATCGGTTGAATACAATTTATTGTGACTGGCGAACTATTCATCTAGTGCGTATAACAGAAAGAAGGTTAATTTAGAAGTCATGTTCTGGAATCTGTGTAACGATCACAATCCATCGGTGATATTAAGTCGTGACTGACTATCATTTGTCTATTTTCTGTCTGGATAGAATCACAATAGAGTAAGTGAACGTTTCTATTTACAAAGTAAGAAAATACAAAATACCATGTCACCTAATGTACCTGTGCAGAGCACACTGCTATAATTGCTGTTCCTTGACTCAACATTGGACTATTTCAAGAAATTCGCGGACCAGACACACTTACAAGTCGAACAAAAACCTATGGTAGATAGGTACCCTAGACGGAGCTAATTCACGTCTTACGTCAAATGACTAAGAATACCTTGATTTTGGGTTAAATTATTTTAATTTTAAAAGCCTTTAAAGATTTTCTTTGTGACATAATGTTGCGATATGTAGATGCTTAGAGTAAATTCCTCTTTACCGCATCTAAGCTTGCCTTTTTATTTTTAATTTGAAGTGAAACGCTTGTTTTTCTTTTTTCATCTTGCTTGCCGAAGCAAGTAAAATTAAATAAAAATCATGATAAAAAAAATGTTTAATTACCTTTAAGTGCAAGAATAAAATATATACTTCTGATCCGGTTCATATTGGGTGAAAATTTTAAAAACGTTTTTATTTTCTAGGCCATAAAATAATAATTTGATAGATTTACCACCACCTAATTTCGCGTTATTATTTTTAATGCATACACATTAATTAATGTGGACCGTCTAATTCCACCTGATTCCTTTTTGAAAAAATAATGAACGGTATTACTATTACGCAAGTAAGACTAAACTAGCGATTTATTAAACATAATAAACGTGTCGAACGAATACGAAACTAATTTACAATGCGATCCGTATTATAATAAATAATCAAAAATCTATTCCAAATATTGGATAATCGATATCACGATATATTAGTATCTGCGTTTATTAGCTAATAAATATAAATTATACGAGGTAATCGGAAAATTTATTATATGATTTGATCTTTAATTTTCCCAAAATACAAAGGTATAATTATTTTTGTTCTTGAAAAAAAAATTAGGTTATGCTTCACCTTGGATATCGAATATTAATGTTTTGCAGCATTAAAAAAAAACTATTATTTACAATTATTATGATGCCCTATGTACGTTGGTATTATTTTTTAATTATAACCTTCCCGCGCTTAATGGACCATAGGGCACTGCAGCGTATCTTGAGCATTGTTCTTACATGAACGTAATATGATCAGTCTTACGCTATAGGTGCCAGTCCTGTGACTATGAAATATCCTGATGTATTTTTTCTAGTAAAATAAATATTTCTTGTCAATCATACTGGGAATTAAACCTGAAATCTGTTGCGTGGTAGACAAATTCGTTGACCATTAGACCACGAGGCGAATATGGTATACGAACATGATAATAATCTACAATTTTACGAAGAATTACAATTAATGCGGAATTTTCCAAAACAACATTATTGATCACTCTAGGATTCAACCATCGGGCTTTTTAGATGATTTTTACTAGTTGTGTTATAAACCCTTTATAGGACACCTAGAACAAAGTGATAGGTACATTAATAGACCACCAGAATCAAGGTGTTTATTTTTTAATGTTTCGAATAAATAATTATAATATTCATATAATGCGGATTTAATTGGTTCAATGTAATTTTTTAAATCGTTAGTATTTTATTTTTTTAATAAAGGAGTTGCATATTTTTTGCCTTGCTCATTATGTACAAGGCTTATATTAACTGCAAAAGGTATATTCTTTCTAATTTTTTTACTATAGTGTGAAGATCTGGTGGTGGAAACTCATACAGGAGAAGCCGGACTATTGACAGGCATAAGCATATCTTTCGTTTCACTTTGAGAGCGTTCGGAATTTTGTATCTAATTTTTATTTGTTTCAACAATCACCTTTACTATTTTTACCATGTATGATATAATTCGTTAATATTTAGAAATGGATTGAATAACTCTGATAGTTAACTATTATGATCGTCTCGATTTCAGTTTACAATTCAGAAGGGTTTTGGCTAGTTTAACATTCTTTCACAAAATAATATCTAACTGTAACTAGCATACGAATGCTGTCTTTACTGTGGGAAATTTTACCGACGTCGGATCCTTTTCCACTCTTCCAAGGATCCTCAGTACAGTTAACTACATCTCGCTAAACAGTACTTCGATGTGTTTCTACAGCGAAGGCGAAATTAGAGTAGTAAACTCCTTAATCTTCAATATGTTTTTTTAATTTATAGGAAACATATTCGTAACCCATATTTGCCGCAACTAATCGGTTTCTTAGAACAGGCATTTGCCCATATAGGAACCGATTGCAACATTAGGCGTATTAATATTTCTGGCTTGCCGACCCTTCATATACTGAGCCTACTCCTAGTACTAGCAGAATTTGCCAGAGTGTTTTTTGTGCCATTTTGTAACATTGTATGTATAAACTACTAAATGAATTAAAAAAAAAAAATGATTTTCTGAATGTTTGAGTTTACTGTTTACCATATTGATGTGCCATATACATAAAAAAAAGTGTTTCTGATCTTATATTTGTGGTGATATACTCATGTGTCAACTAATTGCTCGTCCCCTCTCAACACAGGACTTTTAGTCCCATGGAGTTGGGACTTATGTCTCAAATAATGTACAGTAAACTTATTTATGTAAATAAATAAATAAAAATTCAAGAAGCAAGCGGTGTTATCACTTCTGGCTTGAGATGACACACATGCCATGTCTGCCTAGATCGTATGACTATGCCTATTGTACATTTAAATATATTCTAAGATTGTTAAGCGTTAAGTTAATTCAAAGTATTATATGATATATTTCATTAATGCTTATCTATTAGGGCTTTTATAAGCCTGTTGGTTTTTATCGTAATGACATACATTGGTAAATCAATCTCCCACTCAGCTTTTTCAGACGCAACAGGTTTATTATCTTAAAAAAGAACACATTTTTTCAGGTTTGCAAGATGCAAATAAATAAAAAATGTGTGTCCTATAAAAGGTTATTTTCACAATAGAAAATTTCATAGTCTCTGGGCTGGTACCCGAAGCGTAAGACTGATCATCTTACCTTCATGTAACGAAATTGATCAAGATATGCTGAGATTGGCGTACCGATGCAGTGCCCTATGCACCATTAGGTGCGGTAAGGGAATGATAATACAATGTTAAAAAGCATCCTACAATAATATGGTTTGCTTAAATATGGGTAAGAGAAAGAATGTAAAATAAATTTTTGCAGAAGAAACTTTCTTGCTTAAGATGGCAATCTGTAATTTATTTTGTTAATATTTTATTATCTATCGCGGTGTAGGTACATATATGCGAATATGCCTATCTTTTTTTTTACATTTTAAAAATTATTTATTAAAAGAAAACAACAGTTATACTAAAAAAATGCAAAAAACCAAAATTATAGGTCAATTATAGTTTTCTATATATAACTTTAAAAAAATCATTCCCTTTCCGCACAGCGTATCTTGATCATTTTTTGTTACATGAAGGTAAGATGATCAGTCTTACACTTCAGGTACCCGTCCAGGGACTATGAAATACTATGGTGTGAAAACATCCACATTTCCCAACTCTTCCATCTGTTAACTTTTGTGAATTAAAAGAGCTGAAATCTTTATCATGTGGGTGAGATTCATCCGGCTGAACCAATTCACTTACTTAGGCTACGCCTGAAAACAATTTGTCAATTTTTATACTTCTTATTTTAACAGTTAGTTGATTCTACAATATACCTTCTTAAAAATGTTTTTTCTCTTTTGCAATAAACTGATATCCGAATAACTCCCTCGGGAGGAAAACAAAATATTTGGACCTACACAAAACATTGTCGAGTCGTTTTGTAGCATTTGGAGACATTTAAATTATACTATTAGCGAGATCAATGGATGATTTGTGTTAACGCTAGACTCGTTGATGCTTCTTGGCGAGTCTGAGTATTGCAGAAGTGAGGAAAGCGACTTATTGTATGTTTTCAATCGTAAAGTATTTCCCAACAACCCGTCTAGTCCACTCGGACAGTACAGGAAGTGAATATCGAGAGCGTATTTGGTGCAACGCCACCGCCGCGGCGCTCCGCAGAGCTGCTTTGGTGTTGCGAGTTGCGACACGCGGCGGTAGCGGAAGACAGATAGAGAAGTTGATAATTCTTTTATTGGAACTTTAAGAATCATTAATTTTATTTGTTTTCTTCATTTTGCAACCGATTGAATTCAGCGGCAAGAACAAATGGGCATTGCAGAAAACTGAAGCGAACGCTGTTATGTCGGCTAAAGCAGAAACGTTCATATACCTATTTTATATTTTGACATGTATAATTTCATACATGCATACCATGAAGTTTAACATATGTTTTATTTTATGATTCAAATCTTCTAATATACCTACAATATCAATACCCTTAAAACTCTCTTCTGTTCCCTAGTTCTCCCGCACCTAGAGTATTCCTCTGTTATCTGATCTCCATATATGATGTTCACATCAAGAATATTGAATCAGTTCAACATCGATTTTTGAAAAAGATAGGCTGGAGATTGGGCTTATCCAGAGACCAATATACGTATAATGAGTTAGAAACTACCTTAAATATATCTTCTCTTCAAGACCGTCGAAATAAATCCGACCTTCTAGTCTTATTTAAAATTCTCAACTTACTCTTTGATGAGCCTGAACTACTGAGCTCAATAAAATTAAATATCCCAAGTAGAAACCTCAGACAAAACTTACTCTTTCATACTGATAACCATAGAACTAACTATGGATTTCATTCCCCTATGACCAGAATTCTTAGGTCTGCCATCAAACATACCAGTCTTGATTTCTTTGATAACAAGTTGTCTTCTTTCAAACGATCACTGAATCAAATTTAATTATAAACACCTCTCTCCCGCTTCCACTCCCACAAAGTCTACTATATACCCTTGAGTCTTTCTACTTTTTTGAAATAATTTTCTATGCGGTAAATATGCCCTTAAAAAAGTCCATTGGGCGAATATATATAAATAGATAAAATATTAACAATTTATTTATTTACTTAAAGGCAGTTTATTTCACATTATTTGAGACATAATTCCCAACTCCGGGAGACTAAAAGTCAATGTTTTGAGTATGTCCAAATGTTTGTAGACAGGTTGAATTTCCTCCTAAATTTACGGTTTGGGTAAGTAGGAAAAAATGTCCCAAGGGAATATGCCTACCCTTATGCATATATATGTAAACTGTACGTGTATATTAAGTAAAACATTTAAGTTTGTAAGTGAAAATTCTTGATGGAAGTTCATTGTAATTTATTATATAAATAAAACACGAGTAATACTTTAACTTTAATTAAAATAGCATTATATCAATTCATTAATTAACCCATAGAAAATTTGTTGATAATGATCCCTAAGATAAAAATAACTTTATTTAATTTACTTATTTATAACTTTGAATTATGTATCCTTACCTCTGTTCTGTATAAATACATTTAACTTTTTAATAAAGATACCAGTCTCGAAGATGTCGCGAAAGAGATGAAACCGGTCACTGGATATTCCAAATTTGTGGATTAAAGTATCACTCGTGTTTTATGTATATTAAGTGTTTAAATAAATATAAAGTAAATTATTTTCTTTCCGTTCTAAATTTAAAATTTACCACACTCATTTAGGCAGCTCTCTTGTTTGACAATGAATTAATATTGCTTCGCGCCGTGTCTCAGTTTATTAGACGGCCAAATATGAAACTGGCGTCACGGGTTCAGTCCCACCCGTTGCAAGAGAAAATCCAAGAAATATTTTTCGCAATTGGTCTGGGTGATGAATTGTATTTTTTATTCCTCAAAATCCTCTCTTTGCCACCAGCTGACAATCCTCTTAATTAGCTTAGCGGGTTATTCATTAAGAATATATTTGGACATCGCCAAGGAGGCTTCAGTCCTCAGATGCAATGTGGGGTTATTTTCTATATTATCTATCAACTAGGTTGTGTTTCAGTGCCCAGGGGCGCGGACTCGCGGATCAGAGGTCCGAATTTCGAACTCTGCTTTACCACAACTTAAATATCATTTTCTTATAGTGAGTTATTTACAACTCGTTGAAAATAGCCCCAAAAAATATGTTTGAAATGTATAATAATTGTATATGGTTAAAAGATTAACGATAAGAAATACTTTTTTTTTTAAGTACGAAAAATTCTAAACGGAAAATATGTGAGACTGCCAAGTCACCTTATTGAAATCTGGTTCATAAGTTAAAACGCAAAACGATTTTGGTATTTAATTGTTTTGTTGCAGAGTTCAAAATAACTGAGAGTGAAATATTACTAATTCTACACGCCCCATAAATACCCTTTAACAATGAGACTGCTAAAGCTGTTAGATTCAAGCGACGAGTTTTGAAACTAATAGATGTAGCATGGGACATAGGGTATACACATACTACCTAACTAAAACTGCATATTATATTTATCACGTTTAAGGAATGGGTAATCAATTGCATAATTTTAATAACGCCCATTTATATCAAAGCACGAATGAGATGTAGATCAATGATATGGAAATCAACACTAACTTGTTTGCAGGTATTTTAGTACTGTGAAGGACGTGCCTGCCATAAGTATACTATAGTATTAATTATAAGTATTTATATATTTTTTAACAAACCAATTGACTTACAGGTAAAATATTAGAAGTTTTTTAACAGTTTCTAAACGCGAAAGAAGTACGTATGGATTACCTTTTTTATCAGTAAATTTACCGAATAAGTCTTAATCGGAAAAAAAACAAATCTAATTCGGGCATGGAAAGACACGCTTGGCGACTAATAGAAAATCAATTAAGGCTGCAATGAAAATTATCTTACAACATAATTTTTTACTTCGTTTACTGACAGCTTAAGTATGGGCACAAAAACATTATTTTTAATAATTTCTAACTCTTCCTTTGAATATGACAAAGGGTTTCTGGTCGTTAATTAATTTATCTTTATTTCATGATAATTGATAATAAATTAAAGTCATTGACTATTTCTGTAATCTGAAAAGGAATATTTCTAGCCTATGTATTTCGAAAAATAATTAAACGCATCATTAGGAATTAAAGATAAGAATCTCGAAGACAACTCAATGTACGGTAGGATGTAAGTACCTGGACAACGAGGATGGAGATATCGATGATTATTTATGAACGTTTGCTTGTCATTGTCTGAGTTTTGTTACGTCAGTCATCTGTAGTAGTGATGAGACAGACACCGCATGACCGAATGATGTTGGCATGAGATCGAAAGCACGAAAAGTGAAACATAAATACCAGGTTTAGCACAAATGCGGGTGGTTCGTTCAAGTCGGCTCGTCAGGAACATTCGGTTTAGCCGATTGCCTGCGCTGAAGACCTCCGTAGAACTTGAACTTAGAACATAAACATCTCTGTTCAGTCATTGGCGAGGAAGCGAGGTTAGGGTAACACAGTGTACACGTGAGGGACAGGTGAGAATGTGCCATCGTGTTCTATTTACAATTTGCCCAGATTTTCTCGCACTGGCGAATCTGTTCCTTTGCAGGGTGCGTGTGAGAAGGCTAATGATATCGAGACTGGAAGCTTACTTGAGGATTCTGCATCTTTTGACACGCACGATAAAAACTAACGGACTAATAATTTATAAATTAAACTTAGTTTTTAAATTGTAACAAATGCGAGCGCAACGAGCGAACCAATAGGGGAAAGAGACCATGAGAACATTCGATATCATTTGAGAACGCGTGTGGTTAATCGATATTACTCGTAACATTCGAATAGTCTAATGAACTTTAATTATAGTGGTCTCTTCCACTAGAGTTTAGCGCCCATCGCGTCGCGGAGTGAAGTCTTCTAAAGTGTCTACCGCGGCTGATGCAGGAACCTCAGTTTGGCGTGGTCAGCCGCCTTGGCTCCTCTGATCTCATTGGTGGACATCTTTTTGTCCCGGCGCCTCTCTGCGCGCAGGCGCTCCTCGTGCTCGAGAGCGTGCCCCCAGTGCAGTTCGGGTTCATACGCACCGATGCCGCTCTCGTAGGAGCGCGCGTGCCAGACGGCCGGGTGTGCGTGCGCGTGCGCGTGCGCGTGCAACAGCACGGGGTGAGCCTGCGCCAGGCTGTAGCGCTTGCTGGGGGCGCCGGCCTCCTTGCCCGCCTTGGGCCCGCCGGCCCCCGACACGCCGTTGGCCTTAACGAAGTTGGGAACTCGGGCGCGGAGGCCGCAGTAGTAGGGATCGTCTGAAATCAATCATAGATTACAATTATTAATAAATATTATTAGGAACATCACTAGAGATAAATGTAAGACGATAACCAATTGAATTATAACATAATATGATAATATACGACTAGATTTCCCTTAGTGGGAAGGAATATGAGTAGGAAACTCCTTGATGATTTTCCGAATGTTTGAGTTTACTGTTAACCATATTAATGCGCCATATATGTGTTTTTAAAAAATATTTCTTATGTTTCTGATCCTATATTTGTGGCGATATTCTCATGTGTCTGTGTCAACTAATTGCTTGTCCCATCTCAACACAAGACTAACTAACTGATGTACAATAAACTTATGTACGTAAATAAATAAATATATTAATAAAAATATCAAAAACGTTATCAGGATATCAAACCTATATATCATTTTGAGTACGTTCAAATGATAATACCGACACAATAAGATTGACTGGGTTGTACAATCGTGAGATTTTATTTGGTTGGAAAATAAATGTTTTTAAAAAAAAAGGAATAACAAGTCTCGGCATATAAAGCTTGTTAACTAGTCAACGACTGGTTATAATGCATAAGCCCTGTGAATGCCTAGACTTGAAATGATTTCTTCTTCTTGGACTCACGCGGTATACGTCGGATGAAATATCTGTATTTTTAAGAAAGTTACTTTAACGTACCGTGAATGACGAAAGAAAAAAAAAGTATGCCAGGAAGTAAGGGATATTCATTATCATTCCTCATTGGTATTTTTGTGTCGCTTTTGCCATGAATTATAGTCGATTTACGGATGTGAATAAAGGACCTAGTTTTGTAAACCGTTCAATTAATTTATTCGTACGGCTTTCGGAAAGTGAAAACTCATTTGAATCGATTTGTTCGATGATGACCAAAAACTTGTTACAAATTCAAGCCGCGGCGGCGCGGCGCGTATTCTACTATCTGACACTCATCTACTATTTCTTGGTACAAGTCCACTTTCTCCCCTTAAATAAACACAAGTCACTGCATTACCGGCGGACTTTAGGAAGAGAATAATGAGACTTCTTAGGTATGAGCAAGTGGTCAACAAAATATACCATACCAAAATGGTCTCTTCACGCCTGCGCAGCTCAAAATGAACTAATTCGATTTCATTGTATTTTTTTTACTGTTCCAGTGGTTCTGACCGACAAAGTCAATATGAAATGGGTGTTTTATCACTATAATATTTTATAGTACCTAAACTGGCTAATGAGACGTATGCCCGATCATCTATTTACGTAATATAATAAAATATTTTATTATTATACGGTATATTTTGATATATGATAAAAATAATAGATTTTCAGTTGCAATACGAATCTTTATCCCGTGATTTTGCAACTGTTCTTTTTTTTAAAATATTTTTTCATTTTATTTTTTTGTTATTTACAACACATAATACGATTCATTGTTTTTAAACAACTTGCAAGAATTTCGATCTGTGGTAAGTCGGATCTTACGGATTAGGTAATAAAAAAATAAATAAAAAAACAAACTGAACATCACACCGTTTCCCCGTAGGGGTATGCAGGGAGGAAAGAACGCCATATAAGTTACTCGTTAAAATACTACACTTTATCCTCTAACAGGCTTCTTCAGCCTGGTCTTTTGTTGAAATGGTTTTATACGTTAATGCAATCAAAAGTTATGATACAAAAATATACTAAATTATTTTTTTCGTTTTTGGGTCATTTTCAATACCGCAAATAAGTGTGATAGAAAATAAGAATTAAGTTCTTGTGCCTCTGATCTGTAATTCCGTGATACTACAGCTGGGTTAAAAAAGTATTCAGAAAAAAATGATTAGGTTACTCTGCAATGAGGAATTTCAGTGATTTTTCATTTGTTAATAGATTATCAACCTAAGCCCATAAATAATAAAAAAATGATGGATCATACTATCAGCGCTATGATTTAAAAAAAAAATTAATAACTCCGCCCGTGACGTCGCAAGTTCTCGTCGGTAAGTTATGCTGTCTGGTGAGTTGGCTCCCCGGAAACTGGAAATCTATCACAACACTCTATCATTGATTGATTCGGAAGCGCTTGTGACCTAGTTCAGTTTACTATCTTTTTTCATACATTTTCGAGAATCTTCGCCATACAATGCTCTGATTTTTACCGCGTGTAAGAAAACATTTTTATATCCAATTTATCGTAGTACTAAACTTCCTCATTGTTGCAAGTAGGTACTAGTGGAGTTATGCCTGGGTACCTACCATGCGCGGTCCGTCCATAGATTGGATGGAATCAATGCTTCTCTAAAAAATTGTCCTGATAACAATCAGTATATTTTAGAAAATATTTTTTAATTAGTTTGTTGTTTTATCATGGCGGTCTTGGATGAGTTTCATGTTCATTGATTTATAACTTTCCAAAAATTGCGACAACCCCACACTCAACCTTACGATTGCGCAGTTATGCGCGGACTGGTGTAAAATACACCGCGCTTAGTCTAATTCTGAAATACGAAACTGCGTAAGTGTTTTAGTTCATTTAAGGCGGTCCCTCGTGTGATGAATTTCGCAAGTCTGCGCATGTGCAAATTGAGGTTTTTAGTATCTGGAACCAATTCTAACATAACAATTCAGGTTTATTCCCCATATGTTGTGATGGTTTCAAAACAAATTTAGCACTTTAATCGGTTAACAATATGGTATTGTAATATTAAACTTTGAAATATATTTATTTTATGTTGAAGTTTTGGCATCAAATTGGTTTTTAGAATTTCTGTATTAATAGTAGCAATACAATTTCATTTATGTATGTACATAGTACCAAGTGACTGCTTCCTCGAATCGGAAACCTCACCGCACGCCCTTGCTGCCTACGAAGGGGTGGATGATAATGACTAGACATTTAGATATTAAAGTATAACGAATAAGTGTAATATTTTATACTATTATTTATATTTTTTAATGCTTGTAGGAAGGAAGCTTTTCTTATCACAGTATTGAAACGAATAATAATTATTGAAGTAAATGTAAATTTTTCTCGAAAAAAAAACAATATGTTTTGTGGTTAATTATATTTTGGTGATCGCAATATGTGATAAATAAAAACGGAATATGCTAGAATTTTACAACGTTTGTCAACTTGTTAAAAATATAATTGACCATTTATTTAGGTAGGGACAAAAAGTTGATAGTATAATGAAAAGCCAAAGTGCTCAAGGACACGGGTAATAAAATATGCTTTCAAAATCGATAATAACGCATTTCTAAGTGATGCAATTTATGTAAATGTTTTGTTGTAATTGATTCCGAATGTAAACAAGTACCTACTTATTGAAAAATAATCTAATAATATGTTTTTTTGCGTTTGAAATCTTATTGATTAGGTATTTTTATACATATTCGCATTGTATTCTTTTTCTAAGATTTTTTAGTTCAGATTATTAGTCAGGTATAAGACCAAGTACGTCAATTTATAGTTGTATTTGAAATAAATATATTACGAGCGATAGCTTTAAACTAAATTAAAAAACTATTTCAATTTTGAATGTTTTTCATTATAATATATATTTTTCTTATAGTAATAGTATGGATATTGAAAAATCATTATAAATATTATTTATATTAATTCTGAACTCAAACAAACAAATTTATTTTAATTTCGCTTTTCACAAACACGTATAGGTACATATCAATATCATTAAAGCGATCACAGAAAACCTAGTTTGAATGACGTAGTATTTGAAACAAAAAATACGAGTGAGTGAAATATGTAAATTTTGTCTATATTGTCTTTGTCGAATGCGACAACGTGCGGCGAAACTGGTCAAAAAACGATTTACGTTTCCTCACATAGATGCGTTCTAAATAAATCGTATCACACGCATACGATAAATCATAGATTCGAGTAGACACATATGCAACAATACTATCTCGCCGTAAATGTTAGAGTTATAAGCAAATGTAAATACGCGTTCAAACATCTGCCTGACATTTCCTTAACAATAGGCGAAATAGAAAAGCCGCTAGAATAGAAAGCAAATGAATTATACGTACGAAGATCATCAGTGAATCTTTTCCTACTCGTACATGGCAGTAACTCTCTTGTCATTCACACAATGCTAAACGCTATTTCGTTTAGTAATGAGATTTGTAGGCACCATTATTTATACTTAATATACGACTAGTAACATTGTTTCTTTCTGAGTAGGTTCTGAAACTGTAGCAAAACACCTCAATATTTACTATTTACTCATCTGCTACGTGTACATACAAATATTATTGTTTTTATGAGTTGATTACGATTGAAAATGAATCCGTGATTTCTGTTATTGATTAAAAATATAAAGGTTTTTTTCCAACTGTGCAATTTTTTTAAACATGGAAGTATGAAATAAAAAAGTATTTTATTAATCATCGCCTAGTTATAATTAAAAATCTTTTTTTTAAAAACAAAAAGAGAAATACTTTTTTATTTACTCAAATATTTAAATTGTCATATTATTTCCTAAAAGACGTAAATAACTTGTACTGGAAAAATTTGATTTGAGTTGTAGTAGAGTGGGATTTGAACCTTAGACCTTTGGCCTGTGAGTCCACAATACTACCACGGGACTACAATTCGGTTCATACACAAGTTAAATGGACAAACCACATAGAAAAAGTGTAAACAAACTGAGATACTTAACTTATAATATTTTTGAGCGCCTAATTGGTTTGGTTTTTTAAAAAAAAAAGGAATAACCCGCTAAGCCCGAAAAATACACCACAACACCCAGACTAATTGAGAAAAAAATCTTTCTTGGACTGGCGGGAGTCGAACCCGCGACGCCAGTTTCACAGTTGGCCGTCTAACCAACTGCGCCGCGGTGCCTGTCTTTACAAAATTAATATAATGGTTTATCATTCAGTTCTCCGATCAACACATTCATACAGAATAATTGGTTAGGGGAGGGGGTCTTTAATAACCGTATAAACTCTTTGGTATTAAAAAAATATATAATATCCCTCCATACTTTTATTCCAAGAAGCGAAACTTTTGAATGTAAGACAGATATATTGCCTACAATGTCTAAAACATGTTGTAAATCATCAGGACTTGTTTCCTTAAAACTCAAACCGTACTGAAATTAAATCTTACTCAAAATTAGCCCCCATCCCAATATAAATATAGTTAATATCCCAATAAACATGAAAAATTTTAATTTGAAAAACCTCTCTAACAACCCCTAAATTGAATAATTAAATAAACCCCGGCTGTAATAAAAGTAGAAGAATGAACTAAAGCAGATACAGGAGTATGTGCTGCTATTGCTGCTGGTAACCAAAAAGAAAGGGGAATTTTCACTCTTTTTGTTATTCTGCTAATACAATAAATGAGCCAATTAATGTAACATCAAGTAAATAAAGTCCTCTTCTGAAAAAGTTCATATTTTCTCACTTCTAAAACGAAGAGCAATGACATGACAAACGGCTTTTTGCGTAACATATATTTCATTTTATTATTCAATTAACAACTTACTTAGTTTATCATTCTATTACAAGCATTTACAACATACATTTTTAGTTTGGTTGTGGTTTAGGGACGAGGATAGTCTAGTCGGCGTCGTCGTCGGCTACAGGTCCATTGTTCAATAATATCAAGAACTAGTGCTCTTGTTTTCTAAAAAAGTACAAGCACATAAAATTACCCACACTTGGATGTTGATATCATTGTGTCTACTAAAAGCACATAAGTTGTAACTTAGGCGTTGTTTGGTTATAATTAGGGCCTTATGATAGTTTAGCTTAAATAAATTAACATCGATTTACTTTAATATGGATAAATATAAATCTCGATGCAATGTTGAATATTTTTTTATTTGTCATGGTTGCTGGGATTCTTAAGGGATAATTATTCCTATTTTGAAATAGAGCAATCCCTCAATCGGTCTTCATTGAAAAAACGTAGAACGGAGATGGAACTTATATGCATTTTCAAAATACTTAATGATGTACGTGATGTCCCATCCCTGTTACAGTAATTTTATTTTCACGTTCCCAACCATGTGATTAGAAGTCAAAATCTGCTATACGTCAAATCTTCTAAGAGCAGCTTTTGTTTTTATGCCCCAATGTCCAGAATGTGTACATTAGTCAATTCGTCACACAACTAGGAATTCTTTGGGGTAGATCTTTCGGCTTTTCGTAGATCTCTTCGCCATTATCACGGTGTGGGATGAAGATGGATTGGCGTGGATCAGCTCGAAGTCGTATATGTTGATCGTATTTATGAATATATTGAATACAATAAATTTACTGCCTTTGTTTGTCTTTGCTATATAGTTTCATGTTATTTTTGTTTAATTTCTTGTGGATGTGTTTCTTCATATAATATTGGCTTAAGCCGGCTTAGGCCGTATGTATAATAAACAAAATATAATAATGATGTAATAACTTATATTTACATATAAGTTATTAATTTTAAAAATACTTGGTACACTTCCACTTATTTATTTTGACCAATTAGCGTTTTCACCCTCTAATAGGCATCTTCAGACTGGTGAATATAATACAGTGTATGGATAATTTATATAAAACTAAATATTATCTTAAGTGTAGGCACATTTAAAAATAAGTTGAAAAAAATACAATACGCAATATTGCAATGGAACAGAGTGAGACAAATGATCGAAACACGTGTTGGCGGTGTACTTTAAGAGGATATTCTATGTTATGAAAAATATTTATTGTTTTATTAAAATGTACAGGGTCTACTAAGGGGGCTAATAAGGGTGAGTTTTTAAATTCCATTTGCTGATTTATTAAAATTCTATGGTTATTATTTTTCAAAATAAATAAGTGGAAGTGTACCAAGTATTTTTTAAATTAATAACTTATATGTAAATATAAGTTATTACATCATTACAATGGAATTCCATTAAGAATTGTCAATAAATAATTTAAATGAAAAAAAATACAATAAAATTAATTTGTAAATCATTATTTTTATTTCTGGTACTGTCCCAACTCACTGGCTAGGTAGGCTGTTAGGGTCGGCTCTTCTCGTTCTCAGGCTGAATGTTCTTCGGTTCTGGGCGTCGCCTTTATCCAGGCCGTTTCTCTGCAGAATTTTGGAGCATTGAGTCTTTGGTTTTCCTCTGGATGACTGTCGAGGAAGATCAACAGACATCGCATTTACCGTATGGTCTGGTGGTCTTATGTGCCAGTACCGGATCCGGTGTCGCTCTTCCAGCTTACAGTTTATATCAGTCGCATCCAGGCTACCACGAATGCGTGAACTCTTAATTCTATCTCTGAGTGATTCTCATGCTACTTAAGTATTCGAATTTTTGCTGTTTCAAGTTACCTGAAGTAGGAGTTGAATATACTTCAGAATTCGGAGCCACAAAAAATTGCGGGTCTAACAATAGTCTGATATACATTTCATTTTTAGTTTTATGGGCATTTTTGAGTCACACAAAAATAATTTTAACCAGACGATTTTAACATAATAATTGGGATCTATCATTATTATTATTATTATTATTTTAATATCCAGCTTCTACAGCTTATTTTTATTTGTTTTTTTTAAAACCATCTATACTTCTAAACACTGTTCTATATTTTATTTCTTTAAATTGTATTTTTTAAATTTTATGTTGTTTATACACTCATCTTTTTATTTTTATACCAACTATACTTCTTAACACTGTTCCTATATTTTGTTTCTTTAAATTGTATTTTTTTAAATTTATGTTGTTTTATACTGATCTTCTTTTTTATGCCAATTTTACTTCTAAACACTGTTCTATCTTTTATTGTTTTATATTGTATTTTAAAAATTTTATGTTGTTTATATACTCATGTTTTGTATAACTTCCATGTATGCAAAAGCCTGATGGGCGTGAAAAATTAATAAAATAAAAAATAAAATAATGATAAATGTACTAGATTTTACTTAAGAATTACACGAAAGTATGTCAAAATGGAGTTCCAACGATTTTCTGTACAGCGCTAAGCGTTCAAATGTCAACGAAGGAAGGGATTTATAATAAATCATCAAATTTTACGATGCAAGAGAAAATAGTAAATTGGTGTCCATCATAAAAGATATATATATAATAAATTGTATTCTAGCGTTTGAACGACACCGCTTCCATTTCACGATAGCCATTATGGAAGTGACTATGGACGAAAGTGACATTAATTTTAAAAGTTGAATGGTTCTACCTGTCAATGGTCAAGTATTTTGTAAGAAAACATACAATGGGCAAAAAACTGCTGTTTTTTTTTCCTGTGGCATCAATTTGAGGTATTTTTTATATCGCGAAATGTATAATAGAGATACTCGTATGCATTTTAAATACACCGCAAGACAAAAAAAATTACGAGTTTACCTGCTACCGCGCCCCTTGACTTTACTGAACCCTTTTTCTAAGAAATCCTTTATCGATACCTCTTTCTTTTGTTTAATAAATTAAGGACACTATGTGTCACCTTTCTACAATATTTACATTTTAAAATGTCTCAACAGTCTTGTTTTACCCGCGTTTGAGTGAACATAACACAACAATCATGGAAAGTGCAAAGCAAATGTCGATTGCGATAAAATCCAAAATAATCACATTGTCGCAAGAAAACATATCTAATTGTGAAATATCTCGTCGAGTTGGGTATTCAGAAGGTGCAGTGAGGTTTTTATTAAAAAAAATCCAAGAAACTGGATCCATAGAACGGAAAAAAGGAAGCGGACGGGGGCGCGTGACATCTGCCCGAGATGATCGCTTAATAAAAAAAATTGTTATGCGCGATCGATTTTTAACGGCACCTGAAATACACGCAGAGGTGCAGTCTACCAGCACATCAACATTTTCAGTAAAAACAGTGTCCAGGCGGCTGTTGGAGCATGGTTTCCAAGCACGGAGTCCCGCAAAGAAACCATTACTCACGGACAAAATGAAGAAGGCTAGACTGGATTGGGCGAAAGAGCACCAGAATTGGACCTTGGAGGATTGGCAAAATGTTGTTTTTTCTGATGAATCAAAATTCAACCTTTTTGGTCCAGACGGCAGAAAGATAGTTCGACGAAAACGTGGGGAAAGATATCATCCGTCGTGCGTCACTCGAACCGTTAAACATTCACCCTACGTGATGATTTGGGGGTGCATGACAGCATACGGTTTAGGACCTCTAAATTTTGTACAGGGTACGATGAATGCCATTCAGTACAAAAAAGTGTTAAAAAAACATATTATTCCAACAATCGAGGACATTACGCAGTATACCGCGGACCCAATTTTTCAGGACGATTCTGCGCCGTGCCATAGAGCCCGCACTGTGAGTACAAATATATATATTTTTAAATGCATTTTGTGACCACATGATAAATAATTTATTGTTTTTTTATAGATCAATGAATTCAAGGAGAAAATTGGCTTAAAATCGTTGACGTGGCCCGGGAATAGCCCTGATTTGAACCCGATAGAAAATTTATGGGCGATTATGAAAAAAAAAGTCGGGAAAAAAAAATCAAAAAACATTGAGGAATTTAAAAAAAACTTAATTCAAGTTTGGGAAGAAGAAATAACATCAGAAATTTTAGATTCGCTTTACGCTTCTCTAAATAATAGAATTTTACATGTTATAAAAAATAAAGGTGAATTCACTAAGTACTAAATATTTTTAAATGTTATAAATATGTTTAAATGTAAAATACTTTAATTTAAAATAAAGCGATAAGAACCTACTTCTTAAATATGAATTAAAAAATAACATGTCTTTTATTATTCCATCACAAACACTCGACCATAAATGAACCGTTATGGGTCTCTAAGGTTCGGGTAATCTGATACCTGATATATAATGGCAATTTCTAAGTACAATTCATGAGTAAGATTTTTTATTTTAACCTTGAAATAACGAGTAGTCATCACATATGTCAAACAATATAAAAAAAACTAATTAAATTTCAAGAATAATTCATTATATGTCAATTTTAGTTTTTTTTGAGAACTCGTAAATTTATTTGTCTTGCGGTGTATGTACAAGAAGAAACGAAAACATAAAATCAAGGAAACGCATAATCTTCACGGAATGCCACCAGGGTCCCGATTACAATGGGAAGTTAACAGAGTTATCTTCGACTGTTTATAAAGAAAAATCGATATTTGTGTACGAAAATTAGTATATTTGCATGAACATTTAAAGTATATTTTCATCGATAACCTATAATTGAACATGTTTAAAAGAAAAAAATGTATGCATATTTTGCTTTTCATACAGAAAACTTAATTTTACTCTGTAGATAAAATTGAAGATAAATGTTAACTTCCCACTGTAATCGGGACCCTGGGCCCATATAATTATACAATGGAAAGTTAACATTTATCTTCAATTTTATCTACAAACTAAAATTAAGTATTCTATGTGAATATGTATCTCAGAAGAATCTTAGGTATGCGGTGGTTTGACTCTGTGAGGAATCAAGTAATAAAAGAACGGACGCAGCAAACTCCGGTGACAATTGTCATCAAGCGGAGGCGATATGGTTAACTGGGCCATATACTGCGAATCCTCCTGAGTAGCTTAACCACGTCGCCTACTTTACAAGGCATCAGGTTCTCGACGTCCTGGACGTCCACTGCTGACTGTTCGTAGGCAGTTTGTGTCATAACTACGGGACGCAAACCTGACTTGGGAGGACGCACAGGAGCGGATAGCCGATAGAGATGCATGGAGGCTCTTTGTAAAAACTTTATGCTCCGACTAGGGAGCGGACATGGAATGATGTATGAACAATCGAATATGTAGATATACAATTTTTATTTTCGAAATATGTTCAATTACAGGTCGCCGACGAAGTTACTTTAAATTTTGATACAAATATACACATTTTTGTACATAACTACCGATTTTACTGTATACCGTCTCGATATGTGTCGATTAAGATACTTTGTGACAACGGCCTTTTTCTAAATGGGAGTCTGATTTCAACATTTTCTCTGGTATTGTGGTCATGTCCATGTTGGATGAAATATTTGAATTAATTTGACATCAAGTTATCACGTATTTTGTACGTAAAACTCGCTAAAAACCACTCTGTACGCGCGCTATACCGTTCAGAATACCATTCCTGATGCTAGAAAAAGATTACAATTTGCTAAAAAAATAATTGCACAAATAATGAATAGTTGCAAAGAAACAACAATAAATTTCTTTAAATTATTTTCTTCGGAATATTTTTTTAAATTTTTAAATTTTTATTTTTGCACCACAAAAGGCCAGAAGGCCCAATTACAGTGGTGAATTACATCATAGAACACCCAGGCTTGGGAAAAATCACATTTTTAATTTTTTTGTTCTCACCGGGAATCGAACCCGGAACCTGCCGAGTGTGAGTCAAGCGTCTTGACCACTACACCACGGAGGCCGCCACATTGAATACCATCATCATCATTTCGCTTTCAGCTTTCCGCACCCATTAGTGCATGGGGCTCTGCATTTGTAAACCAAAGTCCGCGTATTTCGATTATCTGTTACATTGGGATAAAATAAAAGCATCTTTTTTGACCGGGTTGTGGTCCCGTGGCTGGTGTCTCGGACTCACGGATCAAAGGTCCGTAGTTCGAATCCCACTCTACCCCAACTTGGTTCCCATTTTCCAATAGTGAGTTATTTACAACTCGTTGAAAATGGCCCTCAAAATTAAATATTTGCGTAAATTATAAGAACTATCAAAATCACTTTTTTATAATAAACAGCTATCCTCGTTAATTTCAATGAAAAATATTCTTCAACAATATATTATCATATTTATAGTCAAACGGTACATTATGTAAAATAATTTATTTTGTTGCAACAGCGGAAAAGGTGAAGAATAGTGTTTTTGGGACAGATTAAAAATACAAACATATTTTTTTACAAAACAAAAGTAGCTTTAATTAATGTCCATTTTATTGAGAGATTAGTGTTTTACGAAAGACCTAATCAACATCTATACAGTACGGGCAATAACGTTAAGTAACTGTCATTTGATACCAGTAAAATGTGTGTATGAAAGGTTTGAAAGCTTTTGTTGGCAGAAAAACAAGAGAGCCTAGATAGGTTTACGTTTTGTATTAGGTATAGAAGCAACATCTTGAGATGGTTCTTAGAATAATCACGTCCATAAATCGTTTCACACAGAGGAAGAAATACTCACTCGTGAGAATACTTTGGCGCTTGCACAAGACACCAAGATCGGTTGGTTTACAGCAAGAAGTTACTACGTAATATTTTTCCACTTATCTTGGACCTAAAATCTACGATCGAGTGAAAAAAGTTTGAAATAAAAACTGCGAAAAGTTTTGGCAAAGCACAAAAATATAACATATTACGGGTAGTGACAGTCCGACACAAGATCTTCAGCCTAAACTGAATTTCGACTTCTGTTCTAGTTTTGGCCGAAACCGGAAATAATTTAAATAAGTTTAAAGCCAACAATGTTTGCGTATGTCCAAATGCTTGCAGACTGCTGGATTTCCTCCCTAGGGAGTTGTTCATGTTTAAATTTATTTCAACAGAGAGGAAAAACATTTTTGAGAAGGGAGTATGGAAGTCTAGGCCTTTACAGTGTGTAAAGTGGCCACTTAAACCAGCCAATGACAGGTCATAAGCCCTGTGAATGCCTAGACTTCCATATTCCCTTCTCAAAGATATTTTCCTTCTCTGTTGGAATAAATTAAAAAAGTTTAAAGTCATTTCAAAACGCCTAAAATTGGGCGTTTATTTGTTAAATCTTACGAGTTCATTAAAATAACTGTTAACTGAAATAAAAGGCATCAATTAAATAAGTCCATTTGTTTATTTTTGGCGTTCTTTGGTTGGTTATTATGTTACACATATAGCTTATATGTAACCGTTCTTCAATGCCGCAATAGGAACCATAAATTATTAACTCTGGAAAAATTAAAAATATATAAATATGAAAGATTTTATCACAAAATCAGTGTAGTAATCCAATATCTCTAACTATGTTGTTTTTATATATTTAAATAGTAATTTATATTTGGAATACTTCTGTAAAAAATGAAACTTTTCAAAAGTCTGCTTGTAAAAAAATATTTTTTATTTGAAAATTTATTTATAAACCCTTACGGATTATTACATTCATTTTACAAAAAAAAAAAAAAAACATTTTTCATTCATACTCTGTTGTTCAGAATAATATTTTTTACATCTTTTGAAAAGTTTGTCTGAGTCTTTTGTTTAGTTTTGTCTGGTAGTTTATTGTATAATTTCAGTCCCTGGTTCATTAGTCTTGATTGTCTTTGTCTTGTTTTAGAAAGTTGCATATGGTATTTGTCTGATATTCTCGTATTATGTCCATGTTGACTACAATTTTTTACAAGTTTTAGTTCTTCGTCTACAATTACATTAGTGGCTAATTTATAGATAAATTTTTATGATTCTAGTTGAAAGAGTTCAGTTATATTTGATTGCTTAGTTTGTTTAAAAAGTTTTCACGTTGCAGTTAGATAGGGAAGGTCATATACTAACTTTAATATTTTATCTTGTTGTCTTTGTAGTCTGTTTATGTCATTTTGATATCCTGCTCCCCATAGTAGTTGCGTATAAAAATCGGTGGTGGAGATAATCGAAAACGCCTTTCCGACGCATGCGGATGCTAATAATGTAATTCTATATATCTTATTATTATGGATGAAAGAGCTGTAAAAATGAAATAACGAAAAAAAAATGATGGCGTTTTGAATATTAAATCGCACGTATGATTTTTTTATTTATAAATTTGTTGCAGGTGCATGTACGAGTACATATTTATTCCAATCATAAATTAGCAAAGAGGCGACATTACCGAATCTTTTAAAAAAAATCAAAAGCTTTGTTCCAAAAACGTAAAAAATTATAATGTATAAAACCAGAATATGTTATATGCAATTACAATGGGGAACAATAAATCTATATGTATATATCCATATATGTTTTGCACCACAACAGGCTTGAGACCCAATAAGTAGTGAATTAAAGCACAGTACACCCAGAATTAAGAATTTAATTTATATGGCAATGCGTATTTTATAAATAAATAAAAAGTTTTATGAAGTTGACGAGTTTAACGCCATACATTCTAACATATTACAACATAGATGAAGAACTTTTTAGAGAAGGCAATATAGAAGTCCAGGCATCTACAGGGCTTATGAACTGTCATTGGCTGGTTTAAGTGGCCACTTTACCCACTGTGTAACATTCACCATTCTGACCATATTTGAACATCTATATTCCATCAATTCTTTCATCTGTTGAATTTCACCTGGTCCATGAAAAATATAAAAATTGAAAAACAAAAATTTCAGGCGTAGCCTAGTGTGATGGTGAAATAATTCAATCACATGAATCTCACCCACATAAATAATGTTTTAGCTCTTAAACATCACAAACATCAACAGATGAAAGAATTGAAGGAATATAGATGTTCAAATATGGGCAGAATGGTAAATGTTACACAGTGTCACTTAAACCAGCCAATGACAGGTCATAAGCCCTGTAGATGCCTGGACTTCTATATTGCCTTCTCTAAAAAGTTCTTCATCTCTGTTGTAATATGTTAATATAAATAGCTCCCCAGGGAGTTGAATCCAGTCCTTGTCTACAAAAATTTGGACAAACTCAAAATATTGTTGCCATACTTTCTGTTTGACCCATTTGAAATATTAAGCGTAAACAAAACAATTTTTACAAGTCCGATTTGTATTCTGTGTTATCGTTTACTCTAGATTAATATTTCTTGCGTTTGACTTATTTTAGCGTTTGCAATACTAATTTATGACAAATGACTCTTGTAGTGTGTCGATATTACACAACATTTATTGTTGGACACTTTTAAGAATATTGGTTTTTGTAACTCAGTTTTGGTCAAATTAGCACATAGCGACTTTTTGTAATAAGCCAGCGAGATGTTCTATAATAACTAATGAGTAATAAGACATAAAGTCAGTGTTCTTCGGCAACTAACAGCAATATCCCGCTTCTTGAAATCTTCTTCAAGTGCAGTTGGTTGCGACACCGCGATATCTTAGCAAATGGATTATCCGCTCTACGGTATTTATTTAAGGAGTGTCAACATTAAGAACTATCTCTGTATGGAGGTAGTTACCGACCAGAATATAATGTATTTTAAATTAAGTATTTCAGTAATCAAAAGCCACATTATTTGAACTACAAAAAGACGATAAATTAACGTGTCCGAGTAAAATAATTGGTATCCGTGTTTTTGGCACGGCGTCAATTATCTTCATGTTTTACTTTTCTCGTTTAAAACTTTTTATTAGGTACAAGGTACCATAAAAATATTTGTCGAGTTTAAATAAGTTACAAATTATCGATAAATTTACACTCTTAGAAATACTTGGAACCGTGATTAAGTAGACAAATTCAAATCCAATCAGCAATATTATCAATAAAATTACTACTCCTACTACTACAACCATCACGCCATTTCTCTGTAGGGGTAGGCAGAGAGAATGGACTGCCACACACGTTTATCCTGGCATACAATCCTAGCCTCTTCCACATTCCTACATCTTGTCATACATGCCCTTCGGTTCTGTCTGCTTTTGACATGACCCGACTTAAGATTTTGGTTTATCTGATCATGCCACGTCTTCCTTGGTCGTCCTCGTCTAACGTTGCCGTTCATTTTCGCCATATATACTTGTTTTACCATTCTTTCGTCATTCATTCGTTCTACGTGACCAAACCATCTCAGAGACCCTTTCTTAATCTTATCAATCAACAAAATTAAATAAAAAAATAGTATTTTAATTTATTTCTCGTAATGAAATATTTGCGTTCTTACGATTTACCCAAATATTGTAATTTTAGGAGGCATTTTCAACGAGTTGTGAATAACTCGCTATTTTGAAATGGGAACCTGCTATGGTAGAGTGGGGTTCGAACCTCAGACCTCTGATCCGAGAGTCCGCGACCTAACCACGGGACCACAACCCGGTTACTTACCCCGCATTTTTTCTATTGATCTTGTTAGTTAAGATCGAGTAAATTAATTTAAATCGAAATATAGCTCCTTAATTCAGCAAGAAAGAATATTGTTTATTATACATCGTATAATAAATCATATTTATTTATTTATTTTACAGAAACAAACAGTCAACAATTTTATAATAACATAAAAAAGATACGGATTACAGACAGACCAGCGAAGTTTCTAATTAAAAATCATACATATTAAACTGTGTTGCAAAGAAAGGGCGTATTTGTGTGTATTTGTATAAGAGTAAGTGTAGACGTGTGTTTGTGTGAGTAAGTGTTCAGGTGTGTAAGCGTGAGCATCATTAAATAGCAAGTGGGAGCGTATCGCTGCCAGAAAGAATCAGTTTAATTTATCATAAAATAAATTGAAGGGCATGTTAAATATATCAATAGATGAAAAAAAAGAATTATAGTTCGAGCAAGAACGATAGAGGAAAGAGTGTTGTGCATAGTTAGTGCTACAGACTGGCAGATGGAATAAATACTCATTTCTTGTCACCCGAAAGGGGACATTAAGATTAATTTTGGAAAAAAAGTTAAAAGAGTCTACTTTATTATTTAATAATTTATATTAATAGCATAATTCAGATATAATCATATATCGTATAATCATATGTATATCGTCAGGTTTCTGGAACAAGTTGATGACTACAAATTTCCTAAAAATGAGATTGATTCATAAATGGCATCAAATAATCTTTGTTTAAATAGTAAATAAAAATATTTCATATTTTTCAAATACAATCAATAATATTTTACTACCAGTTTTTTTTAATATTTTTATTTGGGATGAGATTAAATAGCTTTGAAAGTGCAATATATTACTACTAGTAAAATGTTAGTTACTAACTTGTTCCAGGAACCCGACAATATATATTATAACTTATGAATAAAATGGGTGTCTACCACATAATTTAAAGAAAACTTATTATGTGGTGTCCACATAAAAACACATGAATATGATAAATCAAATGTTAGAAAGAAGTAAGTACTAATTTTGAACACAATTAAAAAAAAAAAGAAAATAATATTTCTGAGAATGCATAACTTGTTAAACTAATTAAATCGTTAATATAAACTACTTGAAATATTAACCTGTATACCTATTTCTTAATTACTGAGATATTGCTTTATCGAGGTTACTTGACACTACAAATTACATATTTAAATAAACCATAGCACCGTAGAAGCTACAAAAAGGAATGTTTATACTTGGGAATTATTTCAAGCGATGCACGCTATGGGCTTTGCTAATCCACATTCCATGTTTATTCAAGTGTTATAGATTTTTGAAACATTGTATACATTTTCAATTATTAATTTACACATTTCTTAAAAAAATATTTTACAAAAGCTATTTTCGTAAATATATACAGAATAATTCATTTCAAATCAAAAACTTTCATTTATATTACAAATAATTTTCTAAACCCTTTCAGACCTGAACTGTGGATATATCTTTTTTGCATTATTTATTTTATTTTATTTATTATGGTTCAAAAACAATAAACAATACATATGACGTTGGTATAATAATAACAAATTGTTATTTTAGATATTGTTCATCAATTAAATGTGAACACAGCATGCACAAATAAAGAAAAAAAACGTTTATTATGGATTTTTTAAAAATTGGCCAGCTTAATTGAATTCTATGATTGTTGTAAAAATTATAACAATAAAGTATTACTAACAGGTTATTACAAATTATTTGATTTTATAAATTGCGTTACAGTTTTCCTATAATTATTTCATGCAACGTTAAAGATATAAATATCAGCATAACTTTCTACATCAGTTTACAATTTTAATATACGTGATAATGCACTAAAGTACGCCATATTATTATTGAAGGTTGGAAGATAAAATGTTGTGTACGATCTCAATCGCCGACTGGGGACATTCAGGGGTACATTCTCTGAACAAAATGTAGAATCAACATTACAATGAATTATTTTATAAAGATATATCAAGTCTAAAATCTGTCTCCTAAATTCCAACTTATCTAGACCAAAATGTTCTAGGCGCTGATCATAAGACTGGAGGGTTTTGCCCAGGTTAAGAATTTTTTTCACAGATTCAATTAAATTAATGTGAGTTATGTAATGTGGTGACCAGACTACAGATCCTAATTACAAATTACTACGTACTAATAAATTGTATGAAAAAATTATCGATGATACATATTTAAAAGGTTTACATATTCTGAATATAAATCCTATTATTTTTAGGGCTTTTTCTTTGATACTATTAAAATGAGTGTTATATATTTGCTTCCCCACCGTATACCGCACAAAGCATCCGAAGACTTAAGTCTCCTTGGCGGTGCCCACGTACAAGGAAATTGCCGAACAAGAAAACATGCTTGAAGGAGCTCTCTGTAATCTGGTAGCCTTGGCATATTTGTGCTGAAAGAAGGCAATTCAGGTGTGCATGATATGTACTTCATTCGAAGCAAAAATGCGAGATTCAGCGCTTTTTCTTACGGTCCACAGCTACAGTAATAAAGGAAGGCACCTTTACAACGCTTTTTAGAATCAATGAAATAAATTGTCATTTTAGGTTTCTACTGACGTCATAATCAGCTTCCGATTAATATGTATTGCGAAGAGTGAGTTTGGTTTCACATTCCACATTTAACATACTTCAGTGCCAGACCGGGCCATATCGCATTCAATACACATACAAGTCAAGTATGGGAAATGTGTGAGAAAGTGATGTCAGAGTTTAAGACACTACATTACACATGGAATCATTAGCGTAAGCATTGTGATTTCCTTATTAATCACGGTTAGCATTTATTGAAAAGCGCTAATTGAAATTGCTAAATTTAATATGCTAATTACTTTAAATGTAAGTAGGTATAATGAAATCAGTAATCAAGTAAATAACTAAAGCTGTTATTGGATTGAGCAGATAGTACCTACTTTATATTTAGAAATAAGTACAAAAAACAAAAAATAGTAGAAAATATCGATTGTTCCTATTAACAATGTCGGTTCTGCAAAATGACTACTTTTGAGTGAAGCAGTTCAAAGTTAGTTTTACCAACACTCTTTGCATGGACAAAGTTATTACCACCGACAATATTAGCCCAGAAACTGACTAAATAACATGATTTTTGATCAAATAAGTTATTATATACCGCGTAATTTTTATTGGGTTTATATTTATATAAATAAGTGAAAATGGGTAAAAATGTATATTCGGCATCGTTAATAGGGACCGTCGATAAAATCATTAAATCAACGCGACGGTGGAAAGGAAAAAGTTACTAAGCCATATGTAGCAACCTAAGTTTTGTTTTTTAAAAATTAAAAAAGAATCTTGTATTTCAAATTTGTATTTAAATTGTGTAGGAACAGCGTCTAAATAACACGCATGTATGAGAATTTTTTTATTAATGAAAAAAAACTTTAATTGGCTCTTCGGTAAAGTTGCTACATGTCTCTTGGTAACTTTTCTTTTCCACTGTCGATATTGAAATTATTAATTTCTAAGAAATGCATAACTATGTGGGTAACAGAGAGTAAAGTGACGACCGTAAATTATCGTCAATGCGTGCGGTGCCCAATGCAACTATTAAAAGGGTGCGCAACACGTCACTCGCCCTTCTCCGTCTCCACGAACATTTCTGCTTGCAACTTGTTCGAGTTTCTATAATTTTGAGTTTTATTTGACTGGGAGTTTACAGCATTCTTCGTGTGTAAAATAAAGTGTAATTGTAAGCATCATCCATTTTATTATTTCCCTTGAGGTTAAAATAGAAATTATGGCTGTTTAACTATGGGTAAATAAACTTTTATGTTATTGTTTTAACTTGTCAATAAACTTATCAACTATTAAACTTCACTCTCTAGGTATAAATGACCCATTTTATAAATGGTTTGCATGCTATTTGTCAAATAGAGAATTATTCTTTATTTATTTATTAAATTTTGCTTTTATTTTTACCGCGCTTAAGAAAAAAAAATACATAAGTTTTTTCATTACACTGAACTTCATAATTCTTCCTTCCGTTGATTTTTGTAAAGTAAAATACCTAAATCTTCAATAGATTCGGTTGAGGTTGGTTGTTTCTTGATTGATTGATTTTTTACAGTGTGTCAGGTTATCACATAAACCAGCCAATGACAGGTCATTAATCTTGTTAAAATTTAGATTTCCGTATTGCCTTTTCAAAAATGTTCTCCATCTTCGTTTTAATATCTGTATCTTAGAAGATAAAATACACGAGTGCACATTTTGTCGTTTTGAAATTGCAATACGCTATTTTATACGTGAATAAAACACTGAAGTTCACTTTCGTCGTATAAATGCTTTTTAAAGTTGAAATAAAAATATGAAGTCTTTTAGATTGAAATTGGGTTTATTGGGCTCATTGGGTTTAAAAGTTATGATGTTTTAGAAATCGCACAATCACAAAATCTTGTTCCCTGAACATTTCGTTCAATGTGACTGCCGTGGTTTATCATAATACTAAAATTATTTATGTTCAATCATCAGTGTCACTCCCTTTTTCGCACCAAGTGGTGCATAGGTCTCTGTATTGCTCTTTTTATAATCATAGGAAAAATCTTGACATTGTAATAAAAGTAATTTAAGAAATAAAATTGTACTATGGGAAAAAAAATCACGTTAGTGAAATGAAATTTCATTAGCACGCTAGCGAGATAAAATTTCATTAGCACGCTAGTGAAATGAAAAAAATGCATAAATCTATATACGGTAACGATGAAGGGCAGACACTTAACTTTCAGAGAAGATTAATAGCACTGTTTAGTATTTCAAATTCAGTACAGCTATTTAACAACTATTTACACTGGCAGAGTATTATAATACACAAGTTTGTAAACACTCTCAATAAATCACGTCCACACTATTATTCAGATATTAACTGCGTACATAATTCAAATTAACAATTTGCCATTATTAAATCGTTAGAAGAAACCTTTTCTTCAATGGACTAGTAATTTATATTACTGTTAATGCAGCGCAGATATTTCACATCTAATAAATACACATAATTATTAATTATCTCTAATATATCTTTTCATATTTAGGATGCTGTATGAAATGAAAAAAATCACTAATTGACGAAATTCGGTATTCAAAGTTAAAATAAAAAACATGTTACATAATAATGTTGAGATCAAAGCGATATCTTCGCAATGAAAAAAATCAAAATAAAATTTGTTTTTATCCTAAAAAGAAAATAAAGTGGAGAAAAGTCCGCTTCGTAGTATGGTGTAGTTGTTGACGCGCTGGCTTACCATGCCTGGGCCCGTATAAGAAGTTAACAGAGTTATCTTCAATTGTCTATAAAGTATACTGTTAAGCGTGTTGTCCAGATGCCCTTTGAAATATATTTATTTTTATTTAATAATATTTAATTTTACTTTTGCTATTGCTATTATTTAATTATGTCCGTGCTTCCACTTTCCATTATGTTGTATCCCAACTCAACACAGGGCTTTTAGCCTTATAGAGTTTGAGATACGTTATTATCATATTTTTTGGTAATATGTATGTATTTATATGAATAAAATAAAGCAAAACGGTTTTTTTAATGAAAAATTAAACAACAACAACAACAAACCATCACGCCGTTTCCCCGTAGGGGTAGGCAGCGAGGACAGAACGCCATAACACTCTATCTTGGCACACAGACCTCGCTTCCTCTACATTCATACATCTTCTCATGCACGCACGTCGATTATTCCTACTTTTGACATGTCCATCTTCAAGTATTTGATGGACTTGATCGTGCCATGTCTTTCTCGGTCTTCCTCGTTTTCTGCATCCATCAACGTTTGCATCGTAGATCAACCAACCAACCAACGCAGCACCCCTTTCTTGATTTTGC
Source organism: Micrasema longulum (assembly GCF_059751315.1). Classification (NCBI taxonomy): domain Eukaryota; kingdom Metazoa; phylum Arthropoda; class Insecta; order Trichoptera; family Brachycentridae; genus Micrasema; species Micrasema longulum. The sequence continues at coordinate 1,303,223 of NW_028277807.1, read as the reverse complement.
CAATAATGCATGTCTCAGCCTTACACACTTCACGGATCTCGACATTTGTACACCTATCATACATCGTTTTACCACACATTTGCCTGAGGGATTGCATTTCGACAGCATTCGACCTACTTTCATCATTATTTTTCCAATTCCATACTTCGCTCCCATACATTAGAGTTGGAACTAGAACTCCGTTGTGAACTGCTAGTTTAGCCTCCTGCGATAAACATTTGTTTGCCAAAGTAGATTTTAGTGCACCGTTCACCCTGTTTCCGGCACTCACCCTCCTTTCAATATCTTTCTCGGCCTTTCCGTCCCTAGTAAACATACTACCCAGGTACACAAATTCTTATATCTGATTCAGAAAATCTCCGTTCACGCTGATCTCACATTTAGTTATATTTTCATCCCATTCAAAAACCATCACTTTCGATTTATCAACATTAATAAGCAAGTCGCTTTTCTTGCATACATCGTTGTCTTTTGTTACCAAGAATTAAAGGTCTTATTAAACATTTGTATTACCCATATATAGTATTAAACTTGTTCAATTACAGGTTTTCGGTGATGACACTTTGAATTTTCTTATAAATATTCATGGTTTCGTACAAAAAAGTCGATTTCTTTTTGTAGACATAAAGAGATATTTTAAAGAAAATAAATATGTACTGGCATTTTTATCATTTACCCAAATATTTCAATCTTGGTGACCATTTTTAAAGTGGGGTTCGAACCTCGGACCTCTGATCCGTGAGTCTGCAATAATAGCCACGGGCCCACAACCCAATTACAAACCCGAAATACCCCGATAACTCTGTTATTTTTCCATTGTAATCAATTCGGGTTAGATCCCTGACAGGGTGGACGGAAAATATAGGTTTTAAAGGTGGTTCTACAACAATAGGGAAAGCGATGAGATAAAATAATTGAATGTGCTTAGTTTGAGAATACAAAAATACAAAAGAAAAAAAAGATTTCCTATTCCGATATTTATTTATTTATTTTAATAAAACAAACAGTCGACAATGATATAGTTGCATTTAAAAAATACGGTTTAAGACAGACTAGCAAAGTTTCTAAATAAGAATCATACATATTATTAAATTGTGTTACAACAAAAGGGTGTGTTGAGAGTAAGTGTAGATGTGTGTTTATGTGTATTAGTGTAGGAGTAAGTAAGTGTGAGCATCATTAAATAGTAAGTGGGATCGTATCGCAGCCAGAAATAAGGAGTCTTAATTTATTTTTTAAAAAATTAAGGGGCATGTAAAATATATCATTAGATGAAAAAAAAGCATTATAGTTAAAGCAAGAACGATAGAGGAATAAGTGTTGTGCATAGTTAGTACTACAGACTTGCAGATGCAACAAATACTTATTTCTTGTCACGCGAAAGGGGACATTGAGATTAATTTTGAAGAGTAGGTTAAAAGAGTCTACTTTATTATTTAATAATTTATGTAAATAGCATAATTCAGATTCAGTGCGTCCATTTTCAAGGGTAAAAAATCCATTTTGTTTGGCAGATTGCCTGTAAGTACAGAGCGTTTTTTTGTTTTTATAATCTAGGTTTTTAAAAAATTTTCGTTAAACATTTTCAATCCTTTCTATGTTTGTAATATATTGTAGGCTCCACACAACGGATGCAAACTCCAAATTACTGCTTACAAAATACGATACGTACGATTTATCGGAAAGACCAAAATTAATAAAGCATATTTCATTTTTTGGACCAAAATATTTTATTTTCTAATTATCTGCTTCACTAGATTATTTTTCAGTTGAGTCAGTGGGTTATAAACACACTTCATTGTAAATGAAATCTTCCAGTAACATTTGCCGCCGCACACAGCGCCGAGCGCCAGCGCCGTAGGTCCATATTTTTATTTCCATTTTTTCATTTGAGCTTCTACGGCAAGTCGTTGTTGAAGAGTCTTCTCTTAGTCCTCGCAACAGGTGACTTCGAATAAATTGTGAAATGCATTTAAATTTCGAATTATTAAATAAATTGTTGAGACGTATGATTTTAAGGACTGAGTTAAACGAATTCGCTTTTATTCCAAAGCTTACACACGTTATTTGATTTAACTCGGTATTTAAAGGACGTACTTACACTAACGAAGTGTTGATAGGGTCAACGCACAGTAAATCACAGTATACTCGTATATTGCTATTGCCTTAGGTTTTCTTTGTATTTTTTTAAATATATTTTTTATCGTGAACTCTTTATTGTAACTCTTTATTGTAATCTTCCAACTGACGCATAAAATGAAGTGCTGTGTTGTTGAAACACATTGAATTATTTTATATTTATATACTTTGTAACCTAATTAACTTAGTTGTAGCTACTTACTTAAGTTCGTGCTATTATTCAATGTCCTCCACGTCTTCCTGTGAATCTTTCCACTCTATTACCGAATCCCTCCCTGAAACTTCTTTCTCCTCCTATCACTCTGATGTTACTGAATCAGACACAGAGGAAGTGTCTGGTCTCCATGATATACTCTTGAATAACTTTTCATGCTATCCTAAAGACTTTCATGTATGTCATATAAACGCTCAAAGTATACCAGCTCATTACTCCGATTTTCTATCAACATTTGCGGATTTGTCAACACATGCCATTCTGGTCAGCGAAACATGGCTAAAACCATCACTACCATCAACTTTGTATCCTTTACATGGATATCGACTTATCCGCAATGATCGAACTAATCGAAGGGGCGGTGGAGTATGTATATATCTGCGTGAAGAAATAAATTATTCACTTGTAAAACAATCTGAAACCAGTGGTGGCCATCCTGAATATCTGTTTTTAAAGATTAATTTCAAATACCATGATATGATGATTGGTGTGGTATATTGTCCCCCTGATATTAACTATTTTTCTGAGATGGAAACATTGCTGGAAAGCACGGTAGGGGATTTTCACTCAGTTATTCTTATGGGTGACTTTAATACTTGTCTTTTAAAACAAGACTCCAGATGCCAACGTTTGAGAGATATTATAAGTTCAGTCAACCTATCTTTGCTACCTTTAGATCCTACTCATCACACTCAAGTTTCTCATACTCTTTTAGATCTTATTATAACTTCCATGCTTGACAAAGTCTCTAATTATGGACAGTTGACCGCTTCCGGATTTTCTCATCATGAATTATTATTTATTAACTATAAGATCAAATGTCTCAAAAGACTTCCTGTCACATTTCTTGCCAGAAACTTTAGAAACGTTAATAAGGAATCACTTGAACTTGATGCCATGAGTTTAAACTGGTCAGTTATTAATAATCTAGAGACCATTGATGAAAAAGTTGAAACTTTTAACAGAATGATTACTGGTCTGTTTGACATTCATGCTCCTATGAGATCTGTAAAACTTAAATATCCACCTACCCCTTGGCTTACCAGTGACATTATTCAACTAATGGCGAAACGTGACAAAGCAAAGTCTAAACTTAAGTCAAATGCTTCATCTCAAAAATGGGAAGCCTTCAGAGTCCTGCGAAATCGTTGCAACCAATTGTGCAGAAATGCCAGAAGGAAATATATCCTCACAAACTTAAATCAAAACTCTACTAGTAAATCCTGGTCGTTTTTAAAATCTCTTGGCGCCGGTAAACCTAAGATAACATTATCTTCAACTGTCAAACTAGACGATCTCAATACTCACTTTGCTACACCTCCACTAATACTGGATGTCAGCACTAAATCCGACACTCTCCGACGTTTAAGTATGGCAGCTTCTTACAATTATCCACCGTTTTTATTTTCTTCCGTTCAAGAAACTGATATTCAACGTATTTTACTTTCTATAAAAACCAAATCTATGGGCAGTGATCAGCTGAGTATGAGATTGATACACTTTATTTTTCCTATTATCTTACCAGTTATTACTCACATTATAAACTTTTCTTTAAATACTGGAGATTTTCCTGAAGCTTGGAAAAAAGCATTAATTATACCACTTCCCAAAATTTCTTTACCAGTTTCTGTCAAAGATTACAGACCCATATCTATTCTTCCAATTTTTTCTAAAGTCATTGAACGAGTTGTATATAATCAGCTAAATAATTATCTATTGTCAAATAATCTTCTTGATCCCAATCAATCAGGTTTTCGTGCGGGCCATAGTACAACTACCGCTTTAATCAAGGTTACAGATGACATTAGATACGCAATGAATAACAAAATGATAACCTTGATAACATTACTCGACTTCAGTAGCGCTTTCAACTCTGTGGATTTCGATCTTTTGTTGGCTAGACTTAAAACACTAAATATGACACAACCGGTTATAAAATGGTTCGGATCGTATTTACGAGCTAGACAACAGTGCATCAAAACACCAGATCATCAATCGGAATGGGTCGATATTGCCGCTGGAGTACCTCAAGGTGGAGTTTTATCACCATTACTATTTTCCCTGTTTATTAATCCGATTGCAGATTGTCTCAATTGTTCATATCATCTCTATGCAGATGATTTACAATTATATCTTCATTGCAGACCTGAAAACACCAGCAAAGCAATAGAATCGATGTCTAAAACACTAAATTGCGTGTCAACATGGACAAAAGAGTATGGTTTACTAATAAACCCGTCTAAAACACAAATTATGTTTGCAGGTAGTCAAAGATTGCTTAGTAAGCTAGACATACCTTCACTTAATCCTCTTATTGTCAATGGTACCAATATCCAGTACAGGAAATCCGTAAAAAATCTAGGAGTACTAATGGATGAACATCTCTGCTGGCGAGCTCATACTAATGAATTAAGCCGCAAAATATTTTTCAGTCTACACTCACTTAGAAGGTTGCAAAAATTCTTACCCATTAGTACTAAATGCACTCTTGTACAAGCATTACTACTACCCATTCTAGATTACGCTGATGTTTCCATGACTGATTTAAGCTGTGAGCAACTCGATAAACTTGAACGACTTCAGAATACATGCATAAGGTACATTTTTGGTCTTAGGAAATATGACCACATTTCTGACTATCGTAGGCAACTGAAATGGCTGAAAATTAGACAGCGGAGAGACTATCACTCCCTCTCACTTCTGTTCAATGTACTTCATAGTCCTAACGCTCCTATATACCTGTGTGAAAAATTTCAACGCTTATCAGTTCATGGTTTACCTCTTCGTTCTCATTCTCAAGGCACTCTCTTAATACCCATACACAATTCCTCTTTCTTCTCTAACTCATATAGTGTCCATGCGGCTCGACTGTGGAATCATCTCCCATCCACCATCAAAGATGTTACTACATTATCTCTGTTTAAATCACGTCTGAAGAAACATCTCCTTTCTCTTCCTTAATCTCTCCTCCTTTCCTTTTTCCTCTTTCCTCTTTCCTCTTTTTTCCTTTTTCCCATTGAATAATAGTTTCGATTTAAGGTAATTTATAAACAAATACGTTTATTTCTATTTTTATATATCTTTAAATTTTTAATCTTTTTTTTCTATTGAATATGTTCTGTAACTTGAATTATAAAAATAAAACTTTTATTTTATTGGTTGGTTGGAAGAAATTGCCATTTGGCAATAAGCCCGCCAATGTACAAATAATCATTATGTACAAAAAGTTAAATAAATAAATAAATAAATAAATGACCACCCCCCAGTAAATGACCATAGGTTAATAAAACACAATATAATAAGAATTGCTACATGTGTCCAGTCAAACTTTAACACTAGAAACTATGACAAAAGCAGTAGGAGGACACATCTTTTGGTAAGAAACAAATCTATCAGTTTTGAGCTGTGAGTTGTCAAAAGGTAATAGTGCGTCTTCCCGTTACTTTTCTGAGATTGATAGTGTTTTTATAAGGAAAGGTGTTGTAAGTGTTTTATTTGATGCTATTTCTTATGCAATTCTTTGAATATATCCATATTCTAATGTGTTAGGGTGTTTTATAATGTTATGATGTCACTAAATCCAAGTATTATTTTTACTGGGATAGTAGTGGTCATTCACTGGTGATTCTGCTATTTTTTTAGATTGATATGAATTATAATTGTAATACTCGTATTTTAATAAAAAGGTAAATGTACTTAGAAAAATTAATGTGTTTTTATTGTTTTCTTTTATTTCGTACGTTTAAATAATGAAATTTATACCTTTAATCTGGATTTCACTACAAGCTGAACCTTAAACGGTCATTCATTGGTGCTTTGACCCTATGTAATAATTGCTAGTTACATCTGCACTATCTCGTAAAGTGTATCGTCTTTAGCCAACGCAAGAGGGACCCGAATGACCGGTTATAAATAAATAAATAGTTCAGCCAAGTCCAATCCCCTCCATAGCAATGTAAGTAGTGAGTAGCGACCTACTGCCTCACATCTCGCCGGATGCTGCGGTAAATCTAACCCGACTAGATGTCGATTTGATGGACTTTTTCCACATGTGAAATTTTCATTCACAAATGGCAATAATTGATAGAAACTTCACAAAATTCGTGCAAATCGCTTCGATTGTTCCAGTTTTACCAAAGTAAATAGTATATTATACGCCTTTTTACTTCAAAACGATTAAATCAGCCAACGACAGTTCATACGCTGTGTAGATACCTAAACCTTTATATTTCCCTCTCTAAAATGTTCTTAATCTCTGTTGTAATATATTAATACTAGAAAGTAGTTTCATATACCTACATAGTAAATTAATAATAAAATTAATCTTAATGTCCCCTTTCGCGTGACAAGAAATGAGTATTTATTCCATCTGCCAGTCTGTAGCACTAACTATGCACAACACTCTTTCCTATATCGTTCTTGTTCTAACTATAATGCTTTTTTTTCATCTGTTGATTTTTTTAACACGCCTCCTAATTTATTTAAAAAAAATTAGGACTTAATTTTTCAGGCTGCATAAGGTCCCACTTTCTATTTAATGATCTTCAAATTTACACACACCTGAACACTTACTCCCACAGAAATACACACAAACACACCTCTACACTTACTCTCATACAAATACACATAAACACACCCTTTAGTTGTACCACAATTTGATATGTATGATTTTTATTTAAAAACTTCGCTGTCTGTCTGTATTTTTCAATGTTATTATATCATTGTCGACTGTCTGTTTCTCTAAAATAAATAAAATAAAATAAATAGGTACTAAAATGAGAAAATTCAAAGCAGGTGTTTACCTACATTAAATTTTCTCTTTTAAATACCAATCCACAGAAACGAGGTATTAAGTTTTAGGATATAAATAAATAACTTTGTTTTTGACCGTTCATGCAACGTCCATCAAAGTGACGCTTTCTAGAATATAAATTTTGTTTTTAGTTTTTACCGTCAATCATAGTAAATTTGCCCTGAAGGTTAGCTTCGAAACGTAAACATTTTGTTTATTGTTTGTTCTCATATTTAAATTTAGAATTATGGTAACATCACGTTCAAAATAAAAAAAAGTGTGTTGAAGGAATACATTTAATTTATATTATGTAGTTGAATGTGAATTATTTATCTATATTAAGGGCGTCTGCATAAATAAAGACGGCTATCTGGTGCAGTGTAATTTGCGTACGCTACATTTTGAAGTCAGAATGTTCATATTGTTCATCACTATTAACTATTTACAGACGATCAACAAGCGAGTACGATACAGTACACGAGCACAAAGCTCGGAATAAAACCGAGCCAACAAAAGGATTTCGCGGCGGAACAGCCGCGGACAGCAAGGCCAAAGTAACGCGTAAATTGTTTACAAAAACTCGCCTTTCGATGTAAGCTCTCGCGGGCAAAGTAGATTTTAATGTATTTCCTATTTATGGGAAGACGGAAAGCCTCGCCATAGAGATGTTCGGTCGCGGCGAGTGTTACCTTTTGCGATTTCCCGTGTTCTATTGAACGAGTTGGAAAATCTGCGGATCGCATCGGTCTGGGCAGGGTACTAACAGGGCGTTTCTTGTAATTTAAATATGTAAGAACTATAAATAGAAGTAGTCGTTGTCGAAAAACGTTCATTGTTTATATAAAACAGCGGCGTTTGGTTAAATAACAGCGTTGGGTTAAATAAACTAACATTGGTGGTGCACACCTAGTTCAAAACATGCACAATATGCACATCCCCCTCTCTTGTGTACAAAAACAGGTAAACTATAAGTAATGATGATTCTTTGGTTTTAAAATATTCAAAGTTAAGTAAAAGCCTTGAACAGTTCACATATATATTTAAACTTTAAAGGATAAAACACGGGAGTCCGCTTTTTGCCGCTTTGAAGAAAAAAATATAAATTATCAAAATAAGCTATTTTATACGCGAATAAAATTGACTAATGTCCACATTCGTCTTAAAAATGCTTTTTTAAGTAGAAGTAAAAAAAAAGTCAGCCTCGTGGTGTAATGGTCAGCGCGTTTGCCTACCAAGCAAGAGATATCGGGTTTGATTTTCGGCATAGCATATTATTTAAATGGGGTGTTTAAGCATTATAATATTTCATGGTTTCTGTACAGGTACCTGAAGCGTAAGACTGATCAGATGATAAGATCAGAGATGTAAGATTACCTTCATGTAACAAAAATTATTAAGATACGCTGCGATTGGTGTACCGATGCAGTGCCCTATGCACCATTAGGTGCAGAAAGATAATAATGATGATGATGAAAAATTTGTTATAATGGAAAAAACATCAGTACCTAGTCCCAGCTACGGGTTTTTAATTTGTACTTTTATTGTCAAAATAATTATTATTTTATTTTAAAAGTTCATTATAGATTAAAGTTATCTAATTTGGTTAAAAAAATATCATGTCTTGGAAATCACACTACCACAAAACCTTGTTTCTTGAACGTTTCGTTCAATGTGACTGCCGTGGTAAGGTACATATATTTTTTTCAATCAATAATAATTATAAGTATGTAAATTTTCATGAAAAAAAAAGTGAACGCTTTGTTTAAGTAGTCATCTAAATAATATGCGCATTTCTAGTTTTCCACCTATAATAATGATGCAGTGAAAGTAAGTGATCGAGTATTTATATAATTATTTTACCCTACAACAGTCCAAGGGGCTCAATTACAGTACAGTTTATATCTGTTTCATATATAGTATCTCTATGTTAGTAACACAAATAGGTAGTGTTTTTACTGGTAAAATACAATCGATAGATATTATTGAGTAATAATTTTAAAGATATTTTTATTTAAATATTAAGATTATATTTATCGTTTAACTGGTAATTGAATCTAGTCGAAGTTCGAGGCGATAGAAAAGGAAAATGCACATATTTATGACCAAACGGAAAAACTTAGGGTACATCTGCATACAAACTACCAAAAATTAGCATCTACAAGTAGTACTTACAGCGGAATACTCGTGTTTGTTAAAATAAAATATGTGTAGAAAGGAGCTTCCATAGAGAATTGTTAACCAAATATGGGATCTTAATATTTATGGTATCAATTGTACGAGAGTATTCTCTCAGCTTTGTGCTAAAACAAACATTTGTAATATGCAAACTTGACTTTTTAAAAATAAAAGGCAAAGTATACAGTAACAAGTGCAGTGAAAATATTTTATGAATAATAGTTTACATATTTAACTGATTTATACTTTTGGATGAAAACTCCGTACCCATTTTAACGGAACTTTCTTCAATCTGAATTGTATTCGTATGGTTCAAAAGTGCCAAAATGAAGGAGAAAATCAAGAACTGCATTTGCCAAATAAATATTAATGAAAAAAAATTAACTTAAGTTTAGGAAAGAATACAAGAACGCTCTTCGGAGTACTAAATGCTTAAACGGAGAATAGCATATCGCCACCCTAACTTGTAAAACTCATATCTCCACAAATAGTGAAAAATATTTTGAAATTTTGGTTTTTTATACTTCGCTACCATTTGTTACTGAATTTACTGATTGAAAAACTGGTTTTACTCTCCTTTAAAAAAAGTATTTTTGGGACTCGCGATTTTTAAAAGTTAGGCCGACGATATTAACTTTGTGTAACTTTTTTAAGCGTCGCGTTACGTGGATTTATTTTATTTTTTATTTTATTTTATTTATTTGGATAACCAACAGCTATAATTATATCATATTTATATAACAAAACAAATAACAAATAAGCCAATTACAGGTTTTCACAAGTAGCATCACAGTAAGTTAAAAAAGATTCTCGAACATAAAATGAATAGTAATTAAATGTAAATTTAAAAGAAAAGAAAAAAATACTACGAGTTATTTCGAAAGCAAACGCCGCACGTTATTAAGATTATTTTCAAATAAATCTATGTTAAATGATTTATTTATTACATTAAAATTATTAAAAGTTCGCCATAAATATGAATTTTGCCTATAATTAGATGAAACAAGAGGTATGTGAAGAAGAGGGTTATTTCTTAAAACTTTGGAAGGAACTTTGATAGAAAGTTTGCAAAGTAATTCAGGACAGTCAATTGAACCAGAGGCAATTAGAGATGTAATATGGAAAAGTTAAGGGAATTACGTAGAGAGGTCACACTGTGAGTAGGCATATTGTCGGTATACTGGTAAAACCCTCTAAATGACAAAATTTGAGAAACTAAGTTAAAATACAGTTATATATAATTTTTCGAGTTTTATCAACTCATAAAATCCTCTAAATACTCCACAAAGTTAAGATTTAATCCTATCATTTATAAAACCCACCAATAGTTTTTTTTAATGTTTTCCATCGAAGAGCATTATTTCCATTTGCCAGATATTTTTTCGATATATATATAAAACAATATAAAGGAACTAAGAGGGTTTTTTGAGTATGTATTATGTCCAAAATAATATGTTGAAAAGACTTTTGTTTAGTCAAACATTTAAATGATTTTTTCTCAGAATAGTCAATTAAGTATTAAGAGGGTTTTATCAGTAGGTAAACCGTCGATATGCAAATAATTAAGTCATAGACAAAATTTTGCGTTTCAAAATTTTCTTTTATAGACAATTAAAAAGAGCCACTGAGGACCGAAATTAATTGAGAGGACGGAGATGCAAGTATTCACTGCAAACCGATCGCGGGTAATAAACAATTAAATAATAACAAAAGGCACTTTGCTACAGTTTGATACTTCGATTGAAACTAGAAGAAGAAGAACTTTGCGATAGTTCGATACTTCGATTATTAGTCAGACAAGTCTAAATATGTCTGGTAAGTCTGTATGCAGTTTTATATGAAATTCTTATATATACCTAATTAATTACTCAGATAACTGCAAAATGACACAAACAACTCTTATCTACAGAATTAAACCATGATATATAACTGCTCAACCTAACAACACTTTCTGAAAGAAGAACTATTAATGATCACATTAAACTGTATAAAATTGTAAACTCTCTTTTTGACGTACATACCAACATTTAGAGTACCTGCTGTCAACACTAGGAGTACTTTATAGTTTCATTGCTCCAGTACTTCTTCCAACCAACAAAACAATTCATTGATACCGGGACTGCATAGGTTAGGTAACACTTATGGAACGGCTGCAGACATTCTGTCCAATTCTTTACTATCTTATAAGTCCACAATATCAAGTTTATTTGTAGTTGCTCGTCAAACTATTATTGACAATTCAATTCCATAAATTTAAAAAAATACTTACTCGTTTATTTTTATTACTTTAAACTTATATTTTATTTTTTACTATTATATCAAATTGCATTGTCGTATTGGCAAATACGCATTTTATATATACATCTTTTTTCGCGATAGTATATGCTTGCTTGATTATTAATTTAACTTAAATTTATTTTCCTTGCTTACCGTAACACTTAATTTACTTTGTTTGCTTTACAGAATTTATTTCATAAGCTTATATCTTTGCATTTTTTGTTTATATGCTTAATGTTTTTTCTTGCACACCTTTGTTATTATTATTATTTTATTTTTTTCTGTATATTCTGTGTTTATTCTTTAGTATGTTAGCAAGTATTTTATTTTTATTTTTTGTAAATGCCTTTTGGGCGTTAATGAACAAAATAAATAAATATATATTGTGTGAATTTTTCAAAAAATGTGTATTTAACCAAAAAACACCACTGTTAATGAAATATATAAAATTAAGGTACAAATCAACAATAAAAGAATTTAGGAGAGCACTTGTTTACAAAATTCTCGAAACTCTAGAATTCCAAATGATTTAACTGTACACAGATGCAATACAACTGCAGCTTTAAATCATTATTCATGTGTTGGGAAAAAATCTTTAATAACCTTACAAAAATCTTAAAATAAAAATCAAACACTAAAACATTTCAAATTAAATTTTAAAAACTCATGAGACCTACCCTATTCTGAACTTCATATGGTAGAAAATTGTGCATCTTTTAAAATACAATATCTTATTTTAAAGAATCTGTTTAAGATAGTAAAAATGAAAAGAAAATCAAATATATATTTATATATACATATACCTATACGTGAATGTAAAACGAACTCCCTCTCTAAACACGAGTTTACACTCTATTACAGATGTAGAAACGTTATGTTTAACTATGTATGTACAAAACATTTGTAATTTTAAATTTATATTGTCAACAATATTTTCCAGTAAAAAAAACTTAAATATTAATTTAATAATTTAAAAAAAAATATTTGGAGCTGATTATTAAATTAAACGTTTGAATTGACAGGAGATAATGTCAAAATTATCTGCTTGTAATGCAAACTGTTGTTCGCGTTTATATGGGATCCCAGTGCGTATGAAATATAATGAAATTATAAAATGTCTTACCGTATTTCTTATTATCCTTGCCCTTATCTGATTTGCCTCTCTGGAAGTGATTCATTCTGGCTTCTTCCTCGATATCGTCATAGTCAGGCTGTGGAAGACAATATACATTAGTTCATACATTTATTTATAATCAAGGACTATTGATTGCATATTTTAATAATGGTTAATACTTTAAATGCTTAAATTTACATTGGCTGATTAGATAGTAAGATACCTAAACACAGTATGATAAGAAAGATTTCGATGATTTAGTCTTATGCTTGTAAAGAAAAAGAACGCTATTGTGTTTTTTTTAAGATTGACATTTTTTAAATGCCCACTTTCATTTATACTTGTGATGTCATTCTGCGTTAACCTTTTCGTCTAGTTGTTCTATAAAATATGGACCGGGCGTTGATGATCTAATTTGTGATTTAATGCTGACGACCGAGTACGTAATTTTTCAATACCCTTTAAGTTTTTTAGTCTTGATAATGCTCGTTAAATGAGAAGTAGAATCCGGATTCGGAGATAAAGATCAAAATTGAGATGACGAGATAAACCTTCTACAAAATGCAGAGACTCTGGTGCAACGGAGATCCGAGTCTGAGCACAAGATGGCGAGCAATTTACGCCTATGTATTGCCGGTGTTGCTTATACAGTGGAGGATTGGACTCTCAAAATATTGACGATAAACAAAAGTGAGCCTTCAAACTAAGGTTGTGCAGAAGAATGCTGCGAATCTAATGGGCTGATCGCGTCTCCAATGAAGCGATTTTAAACATCATTAATAAAGAGGGAGAGTTACTGTCTACCATCAAAAGAAAAAAAGCTTTATATTTTGGTCACGTATTTCGCAATAAGAAGTACCTTTGCCCCACAACTTAACTTGTAGAAGGAAACATAGATGGTAAACGTGGTAAAAGACGTAAAAGAGCATCATGGCTCAGAAATCTTAGACAGTGTTTCGTGTGCCGAATGCAACAGCGCTGATTAGACTGGCTCAGGATCGAGACGAGTTCAGTGTATTATTAGTTTTTTCGAAAGTCTTAAATTAAAGTATCGCTGGCTTTTATTTATATCATCACCACCCATTCCCTTTCCGCACGTAATGGTGCATAGGGCACTGCATTGCGACACCAATCGCAGTGTATCTTGATCATATTTGTAACATGAATGTAAGATGATCAGTCTTGCGCTTTAGATACCAGTCCAGTGACTGAAAATCCTAGTGTAAAAACACCTTTTTTAAATAAACATGTAATGTCAACCATGGCAGGAATCGAAATCAAGACATCTTACTTCGTAGGCAAACGCGCTGACCACTAAAATATATTTAATAAAGATTTATATGAAATATTTCTATACTAAAACAAATACACCCATCTTCTTTTTCCACGCCTCTTTAGAATTATAAAATTGCTTTTAAAAATTCAAATTTAGTTGAGATTATCCAATTTAAAAGACGTAACGAAACATCCTATATATTGGCATATTGTTCCAATATAATAAACCCCCAACTCGATGGAAGATTACCACATAACTCAAAATTAAAATATGCTGATATTTAATATTACACCTTTTTCAAAACTTTTAGCATCATTGTAAGAAGAAGTGTATTATTGGTATGTGAGCCAAGTTCACCTCCAGATAATTAATCAAAGAGTTGTATAGAAAGGAAGGGTCTAAATATTTATTAGTAAAGCTTCGCAGGAGACCTGCCTTTCTTTTATTTGGAGAAATGAATAACCCGAATTAGGCATTGATAAGTTTGCACTGAAAACGACTTTGCGATGGAATCCGTTTATAAATAACATGAATTATGTCCGTCATATGGTGTTGTGAATAATCGATATTGTAAATAATCGAATCGCATTATTCTTGGATGCACAGGATAAAATATTTTATATATCTCTCTTATTTTTTTAAACGATGAAGTTGTATTTTTAGAAATCTTCAAATGGACATTTTCACACCGGATTTGGAAAGTAAAATTTGTAAAAATGTGCAGAGTTTTAATATTAAACATATTTATCCCTGCTATGTGAAGAAAAATAAATGAATGAAAGTGATGTTAAGACAATAATAAATCTGTTTAACTTTATAAGAAAGAGCACAAGGATAGAACTTATAACAAGGAAGACAGACACGCTGTTCTATGACCGGTTTTTTTGTGAAAGGGACAACAATATCTAGATAGCACGATCGATATATGTATCATGCATAAGACAAGAAAAACATCAGTCGTATGTGTTTTTTTTCATTTGTTCAAATCATTCGATTATCTGCAGTGCGAAGGAGTGTTCGCTAGTTACATGACCGGCGTAATTATGATTTTTGATTTATTACGATATTTATATAATTATTTTTATACATTATAAAAAATGAATCTCGTAAATATGTCAATGTTTTTTTTAAATATCTAAACTTCAGAATATTTCGTCTTTTGCTTAATGTAACACAACGAACACGGCACCGTTACTGAATGATTTTTTAGCGCAGTCTTTTAAGAGTTAATAACATTTTACATACATTTATTGGGGACAGAGACACAGTATATAGTGACACAATCAAGAACGACTCGTACCTGGGCCCCGCCCCGACTTGCTAGAAAATCCATGGTGAGTTAAGGCAAAAATAATAATAATAAAAAATATCTGACTACAAATAAAAACTAACTAAAAAAAAATCTGCTTCTTGGCTAAGTGGTCAGCGCGTTTGTCTATCATGCAAGAGGTGTTGGGTTCAATCTCCGACTTGATTGACATGAATTATTGATTGAAAAAGAAGTTTTGATGATGCAATATTTAATAGTCCATGGACCTGAAGCGTAATACTAATCATCTTACCTTTATTTGTCAAAATTAATCGATATACCTACGTGTGCTTTTTGTACCATTACGCGCGGATAAGAGATTTATTGAAAATTAAAAAAGAATAGCATACTATTCATTACTTCATTTGTATTGAAATTTGAAGTTGAATTGTTGAATTGTTAAGTTTATTGAATTTATTAGTTATTTAATTAAATAGGACATAATTTATAAGAAGATTACGTAAAACATAACTTTATTATTTGAATATAATAGTTTTATAAAAAAAAACACAACTTTTCGAATATTCAGGGGTAGCCAAATGATTGGGGATAGTACACTTTTTTTGTAATTTTCAAGTTTAAATTCATTTTCTGAGCAAATGAATTCGTTTTATTTCCCTTTTCTTCTGTACTTTAGTTGCTTATTTAATTATTATTGCTTTAAAGTTATAGCAATACTGTTACTTTGTGAAAAAGTAAGTTATTTCTCATTTGGCTGTTAATTGGAGAAAAGTGTTGGTTGTTTGAGCTAAATGATTAATTTTAAGTTTTTCGGTAACGTTGTCAAATTTTAAGGAAAAATAAATTTAGATCATTAAGCACTTAAGCACAAAATTATATTGTTGTTATATTAAAAATAAACCACTTCTTTGGAAAAAAAAATAGTAAAAAACCTAATTATTTAATCATTACATTCCCATAAACTTGAAAATTACAGGAAATTTATACTGTCCCTAATGATTTGAACGCCTGCTGTAAATAATGCGTGAGCAAAAGTCCTTTTTGGCCATTTGTTATATTTTTTATGACGTTTTTCTAAGTACTTTGTCGAGTGTTTGTCCAATTATGTATATGCTAACGAATCAACTAATATGATTTACCAAAATAAAAAAAAAAAGACCATGAAATTTTAAACATAAATACAGCAAGTATGGACAGGATAAATAAAAAGATAACTTTATGTTCGAGTACATGGAGGCCAAACAATAAAAATAACTTGTTTTTTAATTGTCCGATAAAGTAACACAATTTAATGCCAGAATAACTAATATCAGTAAATATTAGTACAAAACTACGTGCTGATTTATGTCTACCGGTTTCGAGAGGTACCCGTCTCTTCGTCAGGACAGTCACTATACAAACAGAAACTAAAAATATATATTAATTAAAATTGTTAAAATATATTTTTAGTTTATTACTGATTTAATTTTTTAGGATCCAAGTGACTTTTTAATTTATTTTTTAATATGTTTTTTTCCCCTTTCTACTCGGTATTTTGCTGTTTTTTTAAATATGCTTTTTGCCATACACATACATTAATTTTTTTACTATGACTTTAAATATGTTTCTTACTATGTATTCTGTTTTTATTTCGCATTTTACTGTGTTTTAAAATATTTTAATTTACACATTTATATATTTTTTATGTTTTTTAATATGTTTTCACTAAATTTATTACTTTGTTTTAACTTTTTTTTTGCTTCGTTTTTTACTACATTTTCACTTTGTCTTCTATCTTTATAACTGTTTTTTTGTATTTTTCGACTGTCTTAGAACGGGGTAAATAACCCTAGTTAGACAGTCTAAGCAACTTTGTATAAATTATAATTTTGTGTATGTACAATAATATGATTATAAATAAAATAAATAAATAAACATGCAAAACCTACTTACACCAAAGTTGTTGCACAAAAATATAAAACCAACACGACATGCATTTTAATAAGCACATGCACTGATTAGGACAATCATGCACTGATTAAATTATGAAAATATTCTGTTGTTTGAGAATTTAAAAAAAACGTAGAGGGGATGGGGGTAGGAGGTAAGCTTAATAGGTTAAATAGGGTGACTATTACAGTGGAACATCGTATAAAGAACTAGATTGGAAGTTTGTTCGATTATTGATTGAAGGAACATTATTTTTTAAAGCTTTCCTAATGTAAAATATTTCCATATTATTTACTTTTAACCTTTTTTTATTTGTATGTAAGATTTAAAAAATAACCAATCGGGTTTCAACCTCCTACCCTTTTACCTTCCCAATCTCCAACAAATTCCCCAACATACCACTAAATATTATCAATTTAATTTTTAGTACATGTTCGGACGCGGTGGTATTTGCGTCTCCTATAACTCCCCATGTAATCCATGTATTTTTCCCTAAATACAATGTTTACTACGGTGATGGTAAAAGTGAAAGTGTATTTTAGTATTTGCATGCTGGTGTAGTGACTGTCCTGATGAAGAGACCGGTAGAAGTATCGCTAAGTACTCGGTAAGTAGTTATATGCCAATATTTACTCTTATCAGTTAAAATATTTGACCTCAAAATTAGTGTTTTAAACATAAATAATAAATTGATTGAAGCTAACTTTTATTGTAAAGCCGTTAAAAAATAACAATGCTTAGCGAAAAATATGTAGGTATACCCGTTTTTTATGAGTTATTTGTTTAGGGATGTGACAGATTGTAATGACAAATCATCAAAAATAAGCTCATTATAGTAACCGGTTATTCCCATCACTACAGTCAGTTAAACCCTGCAAATTGTACTTGAACGGGTATATCCATTAGTTCCATGCTTTAATAAATCGCGGACAGAAATAACTTTTGGACACATCTAAAGAGGTTCATGAACTGGGTGGAATACCGATACCTCCGTAATATGACAAATGGACAGTTTTTCGTCATGAATTATTGAATTAAAACGAAACTCACATACTGAGCAAGCTCAATAATAGTTATTTCCCACGCCGGCCGATCAAAAACCAAACCATTTGTTCAAAATATTTATTAGGTCGTAATAGGGAAATATCACATACAACGAATACCGATAAGAATATATAAAATGGATTTGGAATAATTAATTGTATTTTCGAAATCAATATGGATATTGTGGAGAAATGTTTTTATGTATTGACATTTATAAAAAATAAAAAAAACGTTACTAGAAAAACGAGACATGTTTGGCCGTAATAGTAATGACGTCAAGATTTGTGACAATGTTCTAAACAAATTTGAATGGTCAGGAACAAATAAACATGAATCGTTACGTATTAGAGGCGTGACTAATGGAATGGCAGTTTTTGTGGGAATTATAAAATACGAATTTTACTTACATCCACAGATTTAGACTTTAACAAAATATCTCCGATACTGATATCTTTATTACAAAATTAAATGTATTTATACAAAAACAGTAGGTAAAGATAGAAACTTTAAAATTGTATAATAGTAATTGAATTTATGTATTTTTTTCTGAAGGACCTTTTTACAAAGTGTTACGGGGTGAATACAAAAATTTATGTAAATCCTGTTTTAATGAGATTATATGTTTTTGTGGATCTTCTTTTATTAAGTTCTTGACTATACCATTCCAGTTAAACTTATAACTGTCAATTAGGACGTTAGAAAAGCCATTCGGTAGCGTTATAATGAACTGTTTGACGTTTTGCTGGTTAAAAAATATTTAAAAAAAACATTTCAACACATATCACATAATAAACTTTAAAAGTTTTTAAATTGAAATCGACCCCCTAGAAAAGGTGGCAATTTAAAAAAAAAACTGACATTGGCCCTTCTAGATCCAAGCCACAGAATTTTTACTTACAAATTTGAACATTTGCATAATGCTTGTACTATTGTTAATATATTACAACTAAGATGAAGAACATATTACCTACATTTACATTTTATCATATAACCTCTCTAAAGTGTTCTTTATCTCTGTTGTAATATGTTAAAGTTGATGCTTTTAAATTTTAATGGGAATGAATGATACGTGTTGGATGTACAAAAATTCGCGCTATTAAAACCATACTGTTTTTTTTATTGCTTTTAATTAAAAATGAATTCTCACTCACGATAAAGTCAACAAAATATTAACGTAATACATTTCTTTATAATATGATTTCATAAAATAATATAAAGTGTAACAAAAGTTGCACAGAATATCATAGTCCTTGTACAACGCTTATATTATTACATCACATATACAACATCACAACAATGTTCAGAGTCCAAAGTTTTGTAGACAAGGACTAAATGCTGAGACATCCATGTTACACAGAATGTAAAATGGTCACTTAAACCAGCCAATGACAGTTCATAAGCCCTGTATATGCCTGGACTTCTCTATTACTTCTCTAAAATGTTTTTTATCTCTGTTGTAATATGTTAATATTAAAAGCTACCCAGCGAGTTGAATTCAGTCCTTGTCTACAACAATTTGGACAAACTCAAAATATTGCATCAACTGTACAAAAACTCATTAAAAAAAATTCCTTTCATATTCTGAGATCGGATCATGACTTCAATATTAAAATTTTTGAAAATGTCATTAATTAAAAAATAATAGTTACTTATAGAATACCTGAAAAGATATGTTTATTGATAATTATTAAAGGGCATATTTTCATCCTTGTATAAGAGTCTGCAATAACCTTAAATATTATTAAATAATTTATTTTTATCGCACATAAATAAATCTGTAAAAGGACTTGTCGTAGGTATACTTTCATATTTATACTGTATTTTGAATTATTAAAAAAAAATGGATTTCTGTGTAACATTAATGATGTTACAAAAAAAAACTTTAAAAAAAATCATGCACACAAATGATTAATAAGGTAACCATTTTGGTGAAAATATTTTCTTAGTTAAGATTTTATTATTTCTAGTTTCGAAATGGCATTTTATCTTTTGCATTAAAAAATAATTAGTTTTTGAATGACTTCGTATTTTTTTGGCACTAACGACCTTGGGCAGTTACGATGCTAAATTTTGCACCTGATAACAAAATAATGAATAACATCTAATAGTGGTTTTCAATAGCTTTCTTAGACAACCACTTTTTAAAATATTTTTTTTTTCACCAAACCGCTAAATTATTTTTTAATAAATAAACTGAATTCTAGACTACAAAGGCATTAAATATGCTATTTGTATAGTTAAAAATAACAAGTTGCGATGAATAAATTAATAATCATAGATAATAAATAATTCTTAGGCAAATGCTTTTAAAAACCCGTATTTCTTCGAAGAATTAAAAGGCTATTTAAGACACGTAATTTCTTTTTTTAAATTATGTTTCATTAACATTATGAAATATCTCATTTGTCTTATTAAAAAATAAACATGATTATGATGATAATAAAAGACGTAAGTTAAATGACATGTCATAAGCCTTTAACAGCATTACGCTATTTGTTTCACAATTTCATTAAAATGTGTATTTTAAAGAAAACGCGGTGAAAACGACCTTCTGAAAATGATAAATAAGTTCGAAACACGTAAATCAAATTGTGAGCCTTGAAAGATGTTAAAGTAACACATTTTGGGTAAATGCAATAATATATTGCAAAAATATTAGTTTCATTATTATTTGGAGGTAGGAAAAAGTAAAAAAAATGGATTGTGTCATTCTGACGAGCCAATTTTGATGTCATATCTGCTACACTGCAAAATTTAAATAAATGTTTTTGTTGATTCGTTTTGTTGGAAGCCGATGACAGGTCAAAAACCCTGTAAATGCCTAGACTTCCATATTCCCTACTTTAAGGTTTTCTCCATCCTTGTTGTAATTTGTTGATCTTAATGACTTCCGAGGGGGCGAAATACAGTATTTTGTCTACAAACATTTGGACGAACTCAAATATTGTAAACGTTTTTGTGTTTTTAATTTTGATTTATGTATTTGTATATGTATATGTATATATACATGTATATGTATGTGTGAATATATGTATGTGTGTATGTATGTGTATGTATGTTTATGAATGCATTGTAAGTTCCCCGACTAAATTCGGATTTTCTATCGAGTCGAGGCAAGTTCACAGGCTTGGGTCGTTCTTTATGGTGTCACTATAAACTGTGTCTCTGTCGCCAATAAACGTAAATCCAAATATACTAAAAATATTTAAAAAAATAAAAAATTGTAATATAAACGACATCATATAGATATACAGAGAGAGATTAAATATCCATTATTTGTTTTAAAACTGTGGTTAATACAGTTTTTGTATTTTCTAATTTTCTATCTGTATATTATGTATTCTCGAATGTAAAAAAAGGATTTTCTAAAGTATCCGCAGCACGGTTTATCCATATTAATTTGAAAGATTCGTATTTTATGAAATAAATAATGAATAAATAGATATGTAATGTAACTTTCATTGAATGCGACCATGTAATGTAATAAAACTATGTTATGTAGTTTCCGAAGGGATGAAAAATACAAGAGTTTTTCAGTAAGTAAAGAAAAACTAGAATCCTGGGCGAGTATTGTCGGCTTGATTGCTACTTTTAGGTAAAAATTCTAAAGAAGAAAATCAAGTGATGATAAATCCATCTCGCATTGTAGCGGTTGGTATGTTTGCCTACTGTGCTTGTGCCCTAGGTTCAATGCCTAGAAGGATCGACGTGAAATATTGGTTTTACACTAAAATATTTTACTGTCGCTGGACTGACACCGGAAGCGTGAGACTGATCATCTTAATTTTATGGCACAAATGAAAAATATTAAGTCGGATTGTAACTTTCATATTCCTATTTTAAATGGTTTTCCTTTTTTGCTGATATATATGTATACCCCGATAAAATGTCTTAAGGGTTGAAATTAGCGCTTGTTATCGTGGACACATCCATGAATAATCCTGGCTGAACCTAACCTTGATAAATGAAATTAGGTAACGTTAAATGTTGAAAGTTGAAAGTAATTAACAACGTTGTTTCGAAGACAATCAAAATATTGGGGTGGTTTCTAAATCTTCTCTTCTTCTATTTTTTTTATTTTTTAACCAGTTTTATAACCAGTTGAATACATTAAATATCTGGATTAATGACAAAAATCTACGATGGGAGGTTCGTGTCCAATCGCTGGGTTCTAGATTGAGAAAATTGTGTCATGTATTCTGCTTGGCATTCTCACAACTGTATATTTTGCTCTTTTCCAGTCAGTTGCAACCTATGGTATAGTGGGCTGGGGAGGTTGCACTGCGTCTATCATGAACCCTCTAATGAACGTGCAAAAATTAATACTAAGAGTGATGCTGCGTTGTCCCTCCACTTTTCCATCTTTAACATTGTTCCAATTCATGAAGGTACTGGACATAAGATTTTTTACAAAGAGTCATTGACACATTTCTGGTCATGTGGCTACAAGAGTAGATCCCAGCAGAATGCTCGTACGAGGTTTTCCTGTAATTTGAATGATTTAGTTCCAAAAACACGTACGACGTTTGCTCAGAGGAATTTATCTTTCGTGGCTCCAAGAGTGTTCAATGTCCCGGATGAACATATTAGGTTCTCCAAAACAAAAGCCTTTTCAGGAGGAGTGTACAAGTCTGAATTTTGTCTAAGGGAAGAGACCATTGCAGGAGACTTTATATACTATTAAGCGGGTTGTTTAGATGCCCTTTGAAATATATGTATGTTTATGTAATAATATTTTATTGTTGCTATTATTTAATTATGTACGTGCTTCCACATTCGATTATGTTGTATAACACTGAGCCCTGGGCCTCATAGAGTTTGGGATACGTTATTATCGTATTTTTTTGTAATATGTATGTATTTGCATGAAAAAAAAAAAAACGATAAAATCTTCCCTAAATAGTGATTTATTTAGAAATTTTTATTTATTGCGAGCGTTAACTCTTTGCTTCATATATGGCCGCACTGATGATCAAACGTCAAATAAATATGAAAACATTTAGGGCATTAACACACTTAATTAGGTCGATTTGACCAAACCATATTCATTTTTCATATTTTTTAAACAATTTAAATCATACCATTTTATGTATAATCATCAGTGTGGCCGAATTTGAATCAAAAAGTATTCGCATGCAAAAAAAATCCCAAAATTTCTTTCTCCTCTACCATATCCATAATAGCACCCCTGGGCGGAGAGAGTCTGAATTAAAATTTTCAGTTGTTGGCGACGTGTTGTGCTTCTGCGTTAGTAGGCCTGACACCTGGAGTTGCAAGTGTCAAGTATTGCAAGTGCCCATATCCATACAAAATATTTTTGAAAAAATATCATTGTTTAGTGGGTTTTTGCGAGTGAATCGGATGAAACGTGTTTTGCAAGCAGACGATTAAAACATAATTATTAAACATGGCTATGTGAAGCACTTAAACATGGCGGTGATATAATATTCAGACACTAAAAATAAATTGTTAAGTAACTTAATCCCCCGGGTATCTTGAGTGTGGCTCAGGTGACTCTTTTATTGTGCACAAGTCTTTCCATATACTTCAACCGGCACTCGGTAAGATGATGGAACCCAAATCACACTCAAACGAGTTGACCACCGGCATTGGTATCAACTTTAAATCTTGTTTTATTTCGCGTCTAAAATTCAGATGTTTATCATTCTTTAATACGCGAGTACTTTCTTTTGATTAATAGTATTTTTAATGCAAGTGAAAATGAAATTATCGGAAAAATGTATTATAGCATATTTCATGTAGTTTATTTGAGAAAAAAAAAACAGATATTTATACCTCAAACAAAACATTTTAAATAAAGACGATTGTTATAATATATTTAATTACTTTTTATTGCAGAGTTAATTGAGTTTTTTAACGTGATCTAATCTTTAAAAAAATATTTAACCTATGCGGAAAATCATTAGGAAACGAAACATTTTAGAATTATTCTTTGTAAAATTAAATATTTGCAAATAAAATTTACCCAGATATTTTTTGTAAACTGCCGACATCATGACCTCATTTACAATGGGAAGTTAACAGAGTTATCTATCTATAAATTAAAATCAAATTTTCTGTGTGAAAATGTGTGAACTTGTATAAAAAAAAAATATGTTTCTTCTTTCTAAACCTGTAGTTGAATATGTTTCGAAAAAAAATTTGAAAAATCAGACATTTTCGTACCAAAAATTCGATTTTATTTTATAGACAATTGAAGATAACTCTGTTTACTCCCTACTGTAATCGTGGCCCAGATGTAATTATAAATTAAGTTTTTATATGGATTCAAAAGATGAAAAATCAAAAGCTTAAAGCTTAGTAAATACATTTACTTATAACCATATAATAAAAAATATGTATAATACAAACTGTTTTTATTTGAATTTGCTGGACACAGACAGACCTATTTTATGTATTCTTTACTAAACAAAGCTCAGCCTATTTTAATTTGTAACTGTTTTTGTAATAACATCTGGTTTATTAAAAAAATAAGTAATTCAGATTCTAAGATAACAGTGTCCAACATTAATTGGTAGCTGATATATCTCCTTGATTTATTTATTACGTAAAATGCATATTAATAAGAGGATTATGCTGACCGAGTAACATGCTGCTAAAAATAATTTGTACTGATAATACCCACATTAATATCTGTCACAAGTGAAATAAAATCACAGTCCTCCTTGGCAGAATAAACCATAGTCGCATCATGTTCTTAGCCCAACAAATCTATCAGATAAATAAAAAATCCATTTGTAAAGATTGAATAAAAAATAGTAAGGGATACTTAACATTAAACATGCTATTAGTGAATGTGTTTTGAACAGAATCTTTGGATCACAGATATTAAAAAAACAAACATTACCGTTTCAAGGTGGATTTCAATACGAAAATAATTGTTTAAAATAATTTTGTATTGCGAAAATACTTATATCTTGTTTTCTATTACACTTTTAACTCATAATGATTTGTTTTTACTAAGCACCTGCATCTTCTTGTAAAATTAAATAAATTAACATTGAAAAGGTAGTTACTAACATAAGCAAGCAAAGTGAAACGTGAATTGGAAAAAAAAATCGAGGTTGAATTATTAAAATATTTTGATTGAATTTCTTTTAACCCCATTAGCATGAAAATTAATGTCATGTGTGTAATGTATTTGATCTAGAAATTCCCTAGCTGATTCATGTTATTTACTATAGTTATTTCTGAAGTAAAATTTTTATAAGAGTGAATGAAAAATGTTGTTAATTTTAACTCATTCTGATGACATTCTAGATATAAGATAATTATTTTTAACGAAAACAATCGCCACCCCATAAATCGACGCGATAGGCTCAGCATCCCTTATCTCTTTCGGCAACTCATAAAACATCTTAATTTCTTTATGGTACAGATTGTTCTGAGTTGCCTTGATTCTTGTTTTTAGGAGTTTGAAATATGCAGCTCCTCTCGTAGGATAGCGATTAATTTAGTTTTTTCGCTGAATACTGCTTAACACGTAATTGAGGTAACAATTTTCTTTTTAATTTGAATATTGATACCTACGTATTAAAAATTGATTGATAAAAAGAAATGGCTGGTCGGAAAGCTGATTATTTTTCAACCATTTCCAAAATGTAACATATACTTCATAAAAATAATGAAAATGTACATGGTAAAAAATTTAAATATTTTTTTTATTCAGCACCCACAAATGAGTTAATTGACTTCTTCCATACATTATTTTAATTTAAATCGCCGACAAAAGATTTTAGTAGGTTTGTATTTGTAACTTGTGATTGCACTTGACCTTCATTTTGTTTAGACTGGCATATTGTATTAAATAAATAAGTAATGGTTATTATTACGAAAGAGGTTTTTACAAAATGGATAAATATAATTGGCTAGATTGGCCGACAATAGACACCTTTGCAGTTTTATTCGATTACCGCGCAATCATTATCGAAATTGATCCTTCACCACAAGAGTATTTCTTGAGATTTGTTCCATAATTTCCCAGTTCAAGGAATGTAATAAATCTCCCTACACGTAAACGTCGTGTGTGTGTGTGGCTGATACATTATCACATTATTACCTACGTACAGTGTGTACCGGGAGTACATAACAGGGGCGCGCTTGCTGTAACTACCAGGGTGTTAAATGTATACATATACGTACATACCAGTGCGAATGGTGATTTTATTTACAGGTAAGCTGTAAAAAATATCATATATTTATACCTACATAGTAGGTACATAATATAATGTAAGTAATATATACTATAAATTGATATTTTTCTGTGGTTCTGTGTGATACAACAACTCTCAACCATGAAATCAACTCAAACTATGTAACTTTGTGATATATTATATTATATAGATATATTATCCATTACTTTAATAAATAATTCATCAAAAAATGAATAAAAAATACCACTATGAATTCAGTCGATATTAGGTATTCAATTAAAATGTCAACTAGCCGTTCTGGCATTGTTCTAGTAATTACTGGTGCTAAAAACGACCGCGTGGAGTGCTATATGTCCTGAAATATGGCGCATGAAAGTAATTATGGTTCTATGTCAAAAGTACCATCTCAAAGAAAAATAGTCCTTAAGAAACAATGTTTGAAATACTGTTTTCCAAATCAAGAATCTTCAAATAATTTGTGTAATCTGCAAATTTAATCTAGGAGAAAAAACCCGCACATACATTCAAAATATAGTATTCTTATTTGTATGAAAAAATAAGCTGGAATAATCGGCTAGTTTCTTGGCTCACCGCAGGCGCTGGGCGTGCTTTATTAAAATTTATATTGATTGTGGAAATGATTTAAAATAAATGTAAATTATTTATTTGTTTTTCTGTAAATAAAGTTATAATAAAACATTATTATGGTTAGTCAAATATAATGGTTAGCTGTGCATAATCGCTTATATACACGGTTTGCCCCTGGTACATACACGGATATGTACAGACCGCCTTAAAGTTTAATATTTAAAGCCTTTGTCTACCCCATGAGGTGCCGGATCAATTCCTGGTAACATGAACTATTTATTTGAAATGCACTGTCTCGACTAATCATCTTACTTTCATGTGACGAATGCATTTGATGTGTCAATGCAATGCCCTATGTACCATTAGGTGCGGTTAAAGGAATGATAATAATGGTGACGAGTATTAATTCTTGGTTTATAAATTAACTATTCCATTGTAAATGCATATAGATATATTAATAGGGAAATATCACATACTACGATTACCGATAAAAATATATCAAATTAATTTAGAATAATTAATTGTATTTTCAAAATCAACATGGATTTTGCGGAGAAATGTTTTCATATATAAATGTAAAAAAGAAATTGAATAAAAATAATGTTACTAGAAAAACGCGACATGTTTGGCTTTGATGGTTATGACGTCAAGATTTCTGACATTGTTCTAAACAAATTAAAACGATCAAAATTACAAATTTAAATTTTTTTTTATGTTACTAATAATTAGTAAAAAAGGATTTTTTTACTGGATAGTGTTTCATAGACCTTTTACTTTAAAAACGTTAAAAAAAAGATATTTCCCTATTATATACTCAACCAGTTTGTAGAGGTTAGCTATTCATGTAAAAATATTAATAAACAGATTTTATCTCAAGAAATAAATCAAATAAAAGATTTGAAGTTACACATAATTAAGGTTTATTAAACACACAATTATGCAGTGATTTCAGAAATTAAACAAAAAAAAATCTATGAAGTAGATCTGAATGATGATGAAGCAGAGAAGGGCGAGTGACGTGTTGCGCGCCCTTTTATAGGTCTATTGGACCTTTTATAGGTCTTTTTATAGGTCGATTAGACAACAAAAAAATGTTCTCGCCCTTCAATCTCTGGCCCCTACAACGTTTTAGATCATATCTACCTGAGTACACAGGTAAACAATTAATTGTTCTAAATTCTTTCACAATTTCTTTCTCACAGCAACTTTCATAAAATTGCCTTGTGGTCCTGTGGCTAGTATCGTGGACTCGCGAAAGAAGGTCCGAGCATTGCACCCCGCTCTACCACAACTTGATCTCCATTTCGTAATAGAGAGTTATTTTCAACTCGTTAAAAATGGCCACAAAAATTGAAATATTTGTGTAAATCGTAAAAACCAAAATAATTTTGTTTTCATGAAAGAAAAAAAAATGTTCACAATTGCTTTTTCAATAAAATTCAGCGGCCTCTGTTAAAATTATCAAAAATACTAAAACACTTGAAAAACAAATTCGACTAAAAATTATCATAATACCAGGGAAAGGGTTAAAATCAAACCCCCGTTTAAAAAAAAGTAACGCAACGTTAACGTGTAACGCAGTAAACCATATATCATGGTATGGAAAAAATAGTTTAAGAAGTAGAAAAAATGTATATTAAAAATGCAGACAATATGTTAAATGATGTATTAATTAAATATGTATATGTATACAATGATATTATCAGAGCTTACATAATATATTTATGAGTGCCCTAGGTGTATCCAAGGTTCTAAGTATTTTTTTTTTAATCAACAGAACATTTATCCAGAAAAAAAAAGATTTGTCTACTGTATGAATAAAGTTATTGCACGCCGCTGATAACTTGTGTGGGTTTCGCGAGTCAATGCAAAACAAACCTTATCTTCAGTGCAATACTTGTCCATGGACCTTTTAATATGTGGGTTCAATATTTCGAGTCCTCGAACTTTGCTCCTGCTATTATAAATAAACCCCCCTTTCTGCATATTTATCCTCCAATACAGCTTTGTCTGTTTGTGATTTATTATTATTTTAGATTTACCACTCATAGTTTTGGAAATCTCAAGAAGAATGCGAAAAAAATTAGCATTGATTTGCAGAAAAAAAATATTTAAAGGCGTTACTACGAGTATCATATTAATAAACTAAGATGAATTTTTGCGTATGTTTTTCCAAAGTTTTAAAATGTAATTATATTTTATAAGCGAAAAAAATAATCTTGTGCGACAAAAGGTCTTTCGCCTATATTATACATATGTAGAAATAAAAATTCAAGACAAACACAAATCAATTCGAACGTTTAGAGTAAGTACCTATATACCTATATATTAAATGAATGATCGAATATTATACCTAATTATTTGTTTCTTTCAAAATTAAATTAAAGAAATTACTGACAAAATGAAACAATGATTGAAAAACAATAGAAAAAACTTATCAAGCAATTTTCAAAGATTTTTAAAAACATTATTACTAAACAATAATGACGTCCGTTTGCGTACTCGCATGATGAGTACGGGCAGTAATTGAATTACGTTACTTTAAGCGCAATTGCATTCCTTTCTTGATCAGACGTGCACAAATATGATAATAGAAGCATAACATTTGCTTGCCAGACTAGAAATGGGACTGTGGTTTATCAATACAATGTTTCAATTACATTTTATAAGGCACTCCTGACGAATGATTGCAAATGGAGGCCATTGATTAGTGGTTGCATTTTTGATCGATGCACCCGAGTTGCAGTATACCGCAAAAATATATTCATGATTTCATATATATATACTGCAATAGAACTCTCATACGCAAAAGAAAACACAAGAAATTTCGAGGTGAAATATCTCAAACACAAGTTTCGTGGATGACACAGGTGGCCGAGCTTCTATAGAAAATAGATAGCAAAAGATTGTTTGAATTAGAATCTCATATGCAAAAGAAAACACAAAAAATATCGAGATGAAATATCTCAAACATAAGTTTTGTAGAAGACACGGGTAGGCAAGTTTCCAAAGAAAATAGATAGCAAAAGATTGCTTGAATTTTTTTAAGATCTAGAAATAATTTACTATTTGAATGTGGCGTACCTATTTCAAATTATCTTTTATCTTCTAACCCAAATATATACATAAATAAGTAGGTAATAAATACATCCCAACGCAACGTAAAAAAATTACAAGTTGGTATTTTAATGTATATGCACAGTTGCATCAATATAAAACAAATAATAATATATTCATAATCATAATTTCACTTTCAGTATCCAGTGGTGCCCTAAGTAGTGCATTGGAACATCAAATGAAAAATATCTCTATCATCTGTTACGTAAAGATTAGGTGATCAGTCTTACGGTTCAGGTGTCAGTCCAGCAACAATGAAATATTGTAGTAGAGAACCACCATTTTATTAATTAAATTAAAATATACATATGTATTAATGAGACAAAATGGCACATAAGCACTGCGACAAATTTTTCTTGTTCTAGGAATATGCACAATATAGGTTTAAAGGGTTTAACAAGCCAGAAATATTGATATGCCTAAGGTTGCAATCTTTATAGTCAAATGCCCATTCTAAGGAAGGGATTTGATGTGGCAAAATACCTTTCAGATATATTTATCGAATATGTTTCGCAAAAATATAAATGAAGGGAGAAAAAATAGCAAAAATTTGAAAACCTTTGAAATCAATAGTCGAGGTTCCAACCCTGCCAGGAATCAAACCCAGGACTTATGGTAGGCGGACACCAGTGGCGAATGGTGATTTTATTTACGGGTAAGCTATAAAAAAATATAAATTTGTACCTTTATAGGAGGTACATAATATGATGTAAGTAATATTTACTATATATTGATATTTTTCTGTGGTTCTGTGTAATACAACAACTCTCATTCGTGAAATTAACTCAAACGATGTAACTTCGTTATAAATTATCTATTACTTTAATTCATAATTCATTAAAAAATAAATAAAAAATACTACTATGAATTCAGTCGATATTAGGTATTCGATTGAAATGTCAACAGGCCGAATTGTTCTAGAAATTCATAAGGCTAAAAACGGCCGCGTCGAGCGCTATATATCCCGTAATACTACGCATGAAAGTAATTATGGTCTTATGTCAAAAGTACCACCTCAAAGAAAAATAGCACATAAGAAACAATGTTTGAAATACTGTTTTCCAAATAAAGAATCTTCAAATAATTTGTGTAATCTGCAAGTTTAATTAAGGAGAAAAAACCCGCACTGGGATTGATACATTCAAAATATAGTATACTTATTTTTGTGAAAAAATAAGCTGGAATAATCAGCTAGTTTCTTGGCTCACCGCAAGCGTTGGGTGCGCTTTATTAAAATTTATATTTATATTAGGATAAAAATACAAACGGTGGAAATGATTTAAAATAAATGTAATTTATTTATTTGTTTTCATGTAAATAAATTTACAATAAAACATTATTATGGTTAGTCAAATATAATGATAAGCTGCGCATAATCGCTTCTATACACGGTTCGCCCCTGGCGGACACACAGAACTGAATTTTTTTTGGCAATTATCCAGCCTTATCGTAAGGATAACGTCATTTTGAGTGCAAAGTATGAAAGGTGTTTATAAGTTAATCAAAGCAATCAAGAATTTTACTTTCCTTTGAAACGTTTGAATTTCAATCAAGGGTCATCCCACAGGTCATTGTATTTCTCAACGGATAATCCATCTCAGTACTGTTTAATCTATTCGAAATGTTAAAACAGATCGACATTTCAAGACAAAATCTCCGCCAACTTCCGAATATTTCGTAATCTCCCAATATCCATTGTCAGAAGTGGCAGAAACAGAGAGAAAGTCACCGTGCACCGCCTTTTTTAAGATCAGAAAAAGAGTTTCCATAGAAATTACTTTACCTAACGCTCTAGCGTTTTGATAGATCTCTGTTGCGAGTCTTATAAAATAAAATCCGCAAGAACTGCTTAACTTAAGTGATTTAGGAAAAGTGGACGGCGCATTCTAATAAACAGGTAATACCATAATTGCAGATCTCACTTAGCAAAAGTAATTTTAAAGTGTAGGCATTTTTATCCTAGATCTATTGCGGTGTTAATTAGTGTATGTAGATGTAACCTATGCAACTTCGGAAATACAATTCAAATACAACCGTCATCAGGTTAAAATAATATAATATATTATAAAATAGTGGTGAAAAACTCACTTAGATGGTTTGGTCGTGTAGAACTTATGGATGAAGAAAGACTGGTAAAACATATATGTATATATATTTATATATAATATATATATTGCCAGAACCCATGTACTGCGTACCATACTTCATGCCTTGCTGCCCAAAATCCCCTGACTCTGCAAACCAAGTAATCGAAAGGGGCGAGAGTTTCAAATACCTGGGAGAATATGTAACAGAAAATGGCAGCTTTTAAAAAGAACTGAGTGCGGCTAGGAATAGCAGGCGCCACATTCAACAGTATAAAGGCTGTCTGGAGATTGGATATTTAATCAGTGAATTTGGTTTTCCGTGAGTAAATATCCAGTATATAACGCCGAGTATATAACGCCTGCATAACACCTATTTTCCTCTGTGGATGCGAATCGTGGCATCTCACTAGGGCCCAAAACATCAAAATATCTAGTTTTGAGAATAGGTGTCTCTGATAATAAGAATCACGGATGTGCGGCGGTTTGACTTTTTGCGGAATGAAGTAATAAGAGAACGGACGCTGCAAACTCCGGTGATAACTGTCATCAAGCGAAGGCGATACGGTTCGCTTTGCCATGTACTGCGGATGCCTCCCGAGAGCCTTGACCACGCTTGCCTGCTTTACAAGGCATCAGGTTCTCGACGTCCTGGACGTCTTCTGCTGACTGTTTGTCGGCAGTTCATGTCAGATATACGAGACGCGAACCTGACTTGGGAGACTACAGAGGTGCCTGGAGGATCTTCGTGGACACCATATGCTCCAACTAAAAGGAGACATGGAATGATGATGATATAAGGCGAGAACGAATGGTAACGTAGACGAGGATGACCAAGAAAAACGTGGCATTATCAGATAAACCATCAAAAGCGGACACAATAGAAGAGCATGTAAGACAAAGTGGATGTATGTGTGTGGAAGAAGCTAGAAATGTCCGTATGTCAAGATAGACGCATATGGCGTTCCATCGGTGTGTAGTAGAGTAAAAGGTTACATGTTGGTACATTGTGATTAAAATAAATGTTTGTCGCAGGAGATGAAATTAGTCGTTCATGGTGGAGTCCTGGAGTCGACTTCTAATTTTAGAAGTGAAGTATGGAATTGTAAAAATAAGGATGAAAGTAGGCCGAATGCTGCCAAAATGCTATCTTTCAGGCAAATGTTTGGTCAAACTATGTACGATAGGTGCGCAAATGTCCAGATCCGTTTATTATTTAAGGCTTAGATAAGCATTATCGACAAAATCAAGAAAGTAGTTCCGCGTTGATTTGGACATGAAGAGCGAATGAACGGCCAAAAGATTTACGATGCGAACGTCGGTGGACGCAGAAAACGAGAAAGACCAAAAAAGACATGGAATTACCAAATTCAACATGTACTTGAAGACGGACATGTCAAAAGTCGGAATAATGTATGAATGTGTCCGTACGGGAAAACGTGTGATGGTTTGTTTTGTAAGACTGAACACATTACCTTCATTTAACATATTATCGAGATACGCAGCATTTGGTTAACCAATGCAGTACTCTATGCACCATCATGTGTGGATAGGGAAATCATAAGAATAAAAGTGATCACCTAAACTAGCCAATGACAGGTAATGAACAAATGAAGATATATTTCGCCGTGTCTCTTATAATCTATCAACATTTAATTTCAATTTATGTTTATTGTGACAAAGCTAATTTAATCCATTCAGCTGCTCGAGAAAAAAAAAATTGTTGATTTGTTCCTACCTTGGGTATATCATGTGGGTAAATTCCATTTTCTCTGGGGGGTAGCTTGGGTGGTTTATCTCCTCTCTCTGCCCTCCCTGCATCATGTGCTGTTCCCTTGTGTTGGCGACCATCCCGTGGCCGTTGACTCCGTTGCCGTTAAAACCTGAACTTCCGCTGGATCCAGATCCAGCTGGTCCGTTGGCCACGCTGTAGGGGTCTTCGTCCGGAATGGGTATGCGAGGTCTGTTCTTGATATCCACCATCGGTCGTTGGACTAAATAAAACCAAATGTTGAAAATTTTTGTTATAATTACAAAATCTACACGAAAATCATTTTGTGAGCAATTATAAATCAACATTAAAAATTTATATATTTATTTAACTTCTTGCACATTACAATACATTGGCGGGCTTATTGCCAAATGGAAATTTCTTCCAATCAGCTAATAAAATATTAGGTGTTATTTTTATAATTTTAGTTTCCAAACTTGAATACAAATGAGAGAAAATAAAACAAAACACACACTAAAATGCAAATATAAATATTTGTGTATAAATTATTTACATCAATACTTGTCTTCAATGGGATAAAGAGATAGGAAATGAGGAGAGATTAATGAAGAGAAAGAAAAAGCTTAAAACAGAGAGAAATATTTTTGGTAGTGGATGGGAGATGATTCCACAACTGAGCTAAACAGGCACTATATGAGTAAAAAAAGAAAAATGGATTGTAGATGGAAATGAAGAGCGGAAAATTTTATTGAAAAGAAATAAAAGATGTACAATTTTGACCTTTTTACTTTTGGTATACACCTAATACAATTTCCTAACAAAGGCGCTGTAAACTTAATAAAAATATATGGTTTCGAATTTTTATGGTCATAAAATAAAATACAGTCAAGCCGTTAGTATTAAGTTTATTGGAAAGGAACAGCCATATTGATAAATATTTTTTCTACAATGTCATTAATATATTGTTCACGTACCTAGTTTTCCTTAAAATTATTTCGATATAAATACGACACGGTGACTATTTTCATTAAAGGTATTATTAAAATTACTGAGAAAATCCAGCCAGTCTGTAAGCATTTGGACTTACTAAAAACATTGTTACAAAATTCTTTTTATTGAGGCGTCCTAAAATGATAGAATAGAACTAAATAACAATAGCTGTCGAAAAACACTGTTTTTCTCCCTAAGAATCCAGCATGTTTAGATTGTTCAGTACTTACGAGTATGAACAAGAACGTCGAATAACAAAATAAAAACAATTCCAATAATGTTTTGGTTTATCACTCATTCATGACTGATTAATCAATCTTACTTTATAGATTGTAAATTTATATTACAGGCGAAAGTGAATAATACCAAACATTGGCAGTAGGTATAAACCAATTTATCGCTTAATGAATATTTTTTGTTTTAAGAGAGATTCATGTGATTAAAGCGTTGATTGGCCAAATTTTACGTTCGTTTTATTGACGAATGAAATACCTACGAGCGTTAGATCAAGTTTTTTTGAGACACAAATGTTTTCACATTTTGTATCCGTTTCAAAACAGAACTTCTCAAGGCGTGAAGGTTGAGTTAGTTGTAAATAGTGTGAAGTAAAAACAATCTTCAACGAACTTGAGACTTTGATTTATTCAGTCATGGGATGTTATTTGTTATTCAAGAGACGCGCTAGTTCTGTACGTGACTACAAGACGACTAATTGAACTGAGCTTGATCTCGAACATCTTAAAATGGTCAACTAAACCTCTTCCTCCAACACTGGACCAAGAATAGGATTAGTCTCATCAATTTGTTCGTTTATTTTTTCAGAGTGCAAATCAGAGACATGTATAATTGATGAGATTAAGAAAGGGTAATTGAGATGGTTTGATCACGTAGAACGAAATA
Source organism: Micrasema longulum (assembly GCF_059751315.1). NCBI lineage: Eukaryota > Metazoa > Arthropoda > Insecta > Trichoptera > Brachycentridae > Micrasema > Micrasema longulum. Next base: position 1,267,408 of record NW_028277807.1, on the reverse strand, counting down.
ATAGTAGAACAGATGTATATGGCGAGAATTAGTGGTAACGTTGGATGAGGACGACCAAAAAAGACGTGGCATGTTCAGATAAATCAAATTCTCCAGTTTGGTCACGTCAAAAGCAGACACAATTAATTAGCATGTATGACAAGGTGTATGAATATGGAAGAAGCTAGAAATGTGTGTGTACTTATACAATTTTACTTATTGATACAAAACGCTACATACAAAAAAATGTGTTTCACACAAAATTATAAATTATGCTCTAGGTCAGGACTCATTTACTATGGTTATTTATAAGAAATACACGCCCTTTTTCATACAAATCACTCAATTGAAATAAATCTATGTTAATTTTGGATGAGTAAAACAATTGACATGCAAAATAATAATCATAAATAATAGGTAAAATAATTCAAATAATTAATAAGTATAACCGGGCTGTGATTCCGTTGTTAGTGTCCGAGGTTCGAATCTTCCCGCCCGCATCATAAATTGTTTATACCTATAATCCTTTGTATATGTAAAAGTCATTTAGGCGTTAATAAATAAATAAATAACTTGTTTCCATTTTCTAATAGTGAATTATTTAATCACAATTCGTTGATAATGCCCCTCAAAAGTGAAATACTTGAGTAAATCGTAAAACAAATATTTCTTTTTAAAAAAAAAAATGAGAATTTTTTTTTGGTTTAACAGTTTAATGTTAAAAAAATATGTAAATCAAATGAATAATTTATTTTACTTTGTGTCCAGAAAACTGACGAGACATACAGTAATAGGTATATTTTATTTTCACAATTTCCCTATATTTTCTGTTAAGTGTTAAATTTAAAAACAAGATTGCTATGAAATTGGCTATGTAGTTTTTCTATTTTTATAATTGTACAGGTCAAAAAAAGAAACGCAAAAAAATTATCATAAATGAAATATTATGTCAATTATTTTATTTAGTCATTAAAATGCTTAGTACAGAAAACCCACGAGACATAAAGAAATATGCATATTTCACTTTCACAATGAGGAAGTTCAATGCAATGGGAAACTGGATACAAAAAATGTTTTCTTATGCGCGGTAAAAATTAAAGCATTTAATTGTAGGACGAAATTTCTTGAAAATGTATGAAAAAATAAAAATACTTTGATAAAAATTAATGGCTTTGAACGACGTTACTAGTTTTACGAAATCAACCAATGGCAGTGTGTTGTGATACGTTTCCGGTTACCGGGAAGCCAACCCACCAATCAGGAGAACTCACCCTAGAGAACTTGAGACGTCACAGGGTGATTTCAAAATCAAAAAACTTTTAAAAAACACAGCGCTGGTAATGCTATAGGTATATACAAATAATTTGGCTTAGTTTGATAGACTATTAACAAATAAATAAAAAACACTTTGCTTCGTCATTTTCCCCAATTTTCTGTTTTGTGTTTCCAATTTAAAATTAATAGAGCAACTGTATAAACAAGATGGCCATGAAGTGTTTCTATTTTATTGCATTTTTATTTAAGCTTAGGCATTAAAAGTTTTAAAAATACATTAAGGCGATTCCTTTTTTGTAATTATATACATTTTATCCGGAACATAAATGTACAGAGATGTGGTATACGAACATTTTTATAAAATGAAGATAACAATCATAGAAGAATGCAGCTATATAGGATTGCACAGCCAATAATTCGATATAAGTGAAGGTGAATCAGTTTAGATTGAAGGCGTCTCTGGCTTAAAGTCAACCAGATAATTAAAAGGCTCCAAGTATTGCCAAAGGTACCTATTATTCAAGTGTAATGAACTCAAGTGAGGACATTCTCTTCGACCATATACCCTTGATTTCTTAGTCTCGATCAATTTAACTCAACTGTCAGAAATCATTTGCATGATAATGTACATTAGACTACTTTCACTACAAAAAACAATGAAAATTTGCTTAGCAACACCAAACATTTTTACTATTTCTTTTACTTTACAAAAAATCAACAACCTTGAAAAATATGAGTAAGTAAATATTTTACGCAGACCTTACTAAGAATAGAACGTGGAATCTTAGACTAGATTATAAGGCGGACTAATTTTTACTCGATTCCCCCTTTTATAATTTTTACATGTGAGTGTAGTCACCAAATCCAAAACACTCGTCCGGGATTCTGGTTCTGTTTTAAACCTCATTGAAAAATATATATTTTTTACAGATCCGCTCCCTAGTTAGAGCATAACATAGTGTCCACAAAGAGTCTCCTGGCCGCTTTGTCATCTGCCAACTCCTGTGCATCCTCTGGAGTCATATTTATGTTTTGTTATTCTAAAATAAACTGCTTACAAACAGTCGTCCGCATCCGTAGAGGAGAATGTGTATTATGCACGCATCCTAAAGGCGACTTTTGGTTTTTTACTGAATAACTAGCCGTAATCCCAGCTCTTTTTGAAAGCTGCTATTTTACGTTACATATACTTCCTGGTACTCTCTCTCGACCCTTTCGATGTCTTGGTTTGACAGATTTTGGGCATCATCGAGTGTTACACAGTACATGGGTTTTTGCAACGTTGATTTTCAAACACATTCACGCAGCGTACCTATTTAGCCCATCAACTAAAGAGTCAATTATACTCGCATCGTTAGCATACTTTAGTTTTCAGATATTTTGAGAGGAAGAGATGGATATTTCTCGATCTAGTGGAACTAATTTCCTTAGGATGAAAGCCATGAGCTTTATAAAAAGAACCGGTGTAAAGACACAGTCTTGACGGATAATTCAAATACAGAACTGTATGTTTCATTACAATCTCCCGAACACAAGCACTGGAATAAAACATGTACTCAGCAAAAAATAGACAAACAAAACCGCAGTGAATGTCATGAATATCAATTTAACTTTTTTCTAAGCATTATTGAATATTTTATTAGTTAAATTTATTTTTGTTATTATTAAATTTGTATTTATCTATGTAAGTAGTCATTTGTATGTGTTTTATTAGAATTTTGTAGACAAAATAAGTGTGCCCATGTGTTTAATGTATAATGTCCTTAGATGAAAAGATTAATCACAATTTAACATTAACAAAAGAATGCTCGACAGCGTGGGTACCTTCTAAGGTTGGGATGAAAATTAAAGAACATAATGATAATTTAATAATAAAACGAAGGTTAGAAACTACAATGGTGTACAAAATTGTACATTTGGCCTTAAATTTCATTTATATATGTCATTTTTATGATAAACAGTGCACACATTTCTAAGAGCGGAAGTTTTTTAAAAACTCGTAAACATGACTTTTATTTTTTAGTTTAAATTAACGTTTTTCGTCTTGCATATAAAAAAAATGTAGAGTCGTATATTGAATAAGTGAAATAAACAAACATATATGATTAGACAATGTTTGATTATGTCCAAATGCTTGCAGACTGGCTGGATTTCCTCCCTGGGGAGTTGTTCATTTTTTAATTTATTTCAACAGAGAGGGAAAAAAAAATTGAGAAGGGAATATGGAAGTCTAGGCATTTACAGGGCTTATGACCTGTCATTGGCTGGTTTAAGTGGCCACTTTACACACTGTGTAACATTCACCATTCTGCCCATGTTTGAACATCCACATTTCCTCAACTCTTTCACCTGTTCCAACATGGGCAGAATGGTGAATGTTACACAGTGTGTAAAGTGGCCACTTAAACCAGCCAATGACAGGTCATAAGCCCTATAAATGCCTAAATTTCCATATTCCCTTCTCAAAAAAAAATTCCCTCTCTGTTGAAATAAATTTATATGTGATTAGATGTAATTTTACAGTAAAACGAATTAAATGTTAAAACTAAAGTTACAAAAGTTTGTTGATTTGAGGCCTTGAGAGTGCTGTGAGAGAGATTATTATGATGATAGATTGTACATTTTTAGGCCATTATTTTATAGGACACTCCTAGTTATGTTATTTATTTAATCCAAAATGAATTGTTCGCTCAATATATGTAGTTTATATGAGATGATACAATTGGTAAGGTTAAATTTTCTTAAAACACTTTATAATTACAATACACTGTTTCTACATTTATTTATTTCGATGGCTTACGCCTTTGAAAAAATATAAAATAATATTTAAAAAATAATTATAATGAAACAAAATACATGTACACAAGAAGATGAAATATAGATACATAAAACAAAACGAAATAAGCAGAAAATAAGAAAAAATAAAGGAAAATAAAATTAGAAATTATAACATAGGTATGCAGCAAATTTACAATAAATAAAGAGTTTAAATGTATCATAGTATAAACAGTAAATCATTTGTAACACTTAGTACATTTTTATAATTTAGAAAAGAAGTGATTAAAAAGTAATGATTTTAATTTGTATAAAGATAAATGAAATAAATCTAAGTTTCCATATTTGTTCGGTATGTAAATTGTATTGCACGAAATGGTTAAGCAATGTCCTATTTTTGTTATATAACAAACTTTAACACGATTTTTTATTTATCAACAAGATCAAACGTTTAAATTATCGAAGTTTGAATCAGTTTTTCTAAACAAATGAAATTATTTTAATCATATGTAATATAAAAATGTTAATTTCACAACTGTTATTCGCATTATTTCAAAAATCATTCTTAAAATAATCGAAAGGTTATTAAATAAATCTTTACTGATTGGTGTAAAGACAGTTTAATTATTAAAGATGATAACCATGTTTCAGAGCGCAGCCTCAAAAAAAAATAGGGAACTTATTTTTACGGACGCAATATTTGCATTCCAGAATATTCGCAACCGGCTCTGATGTTCGTGTACATAAAAAAATAATAAATCAAACTTGAACTCGTCTTCGAAGCTTAATGTGCTAAGACAATAGGAGAATCGGATCGAGGAGTCACGTGTCCTCGGGGCTATTACGTCATTATCGTAAATAGAGTCTGACATTTTCCGTTATAAGAATGCTCGCAACGAAACCTTCCCACTAACTTCTTGTCACCGAGAAAAGGTCAACTCTGGGGAAGGATGGTGACTGGTGACTGGTAACTGGTAACTGGTAACTGGTCTCTGGTAACCCGCTTGTTAATCAGAAGGTCTTCCTACGTTCATTACACCTGGTGTACGTTGTCATGTAAATTACAGAAGGGAGTAATAGTTATGATGGATAAGCTTCTCTTCCGTTTTGTTATTTGTACGTTGCCACGTTACAAATCATCCGAGTTCGGAGTCTACAATTTATGAAAAGACCATTGTACGAAGGTACAAAAGAAAGGAAGGTAGCTAACCATGTTTTATGAAAATAATCACTTTTTTCAAATACGTATTTCATATTCTTATAGGGTTTTTCGAGATTTATGACGTAATTTTTTATAAATGTGTGAATCCACCTCACCACTCTACAAGGTAATACCACTGGAGCTACAAAACACCAACTGAAGGTACCACCTTGTATTATTTTTTATTATTCACTATGGGAAAAATCATTATTTTAATGACATAATCGTTTATCACATAAATAACAAATGAAATGAGAATGTACCGGTATATAAATACATTATTTTACATAAGCTTGGCGAATCATAATTCAATCAACAGACATTTATGCACAAGAGATATACAATTACTTTCAAGATTAATAAACCCTTTGAAAGAAATGTCACTGAACATTTTAATAATTATCTCTGAATTAAGTCTTCTTTGTATATTCTAACATGTAAAAACAATTTAAAAAAAAAATATTTTTAAGTGTATTTCGCACTGGTACCCTGGTGACCCAGTGAGGTCACATTATTTTTTATTATTAATCACTGTTTATTATGTGGAAGAAAATTAATAAATAAATAAAAGTCAAGATTGAGCCATAGAGTATTGTGTACCTACATGTATATAATTATTTTCCTCATATTCTAATCTAGTAGAGTGTATTTTATTTATAAGTCTATTTGATTATAAATTGTACGAAAGCAAGCACATCATAATGACATTCATTTTTTTTTCTTTCTAAACAACATATTCGTTTTAATTAATATTGAATAAAAATCTAAGTTTACTAGGATTCGAACCCAGATGCTTCTGTCAAACCACAAAAACATTATTACTATTGCTAATTTTTATTTTATAATAAACTATTATGAAGTGTTAGGAAATTTAAAAATCCTGATAGTTCTAATTACCGATGGAGCAAAGCAAGTGCAACATGCTTCCGAAATATTCTTGAATTCCTACCGTAAAATATTATATTTACATCTTCCATAATAATATTACGGATTTGCTAGAACATTCCAAAGGGGCGGAAAAATTTCAAAACATGAAGAAAAAAACAGTTTTTTATTCAGTTGGGAAATTGGGAACAGAATCCGAGAGAGAGCAACCGCTACTCTACGGGGGCGTACGTTAAACGGCACTGTATCTACCAAATGCAAAGTTGACTGTTTAAGTATGAATCACGATGTAGGGGAGACCTTGTAGTCTGCCATTGCGGATCTTGTCAAAAGAGGTGAAGCAGCCATTAAGTGGGTACCAGAATACCAAACTATTCAGCTATTCCTCACATAACAGTAGGCGTGCACAGGACGAGAAACGTGGCTACGATAGGAGCTGATAAGAAGCTTCTAACTTCTAACGCCGCCAATGCCACGGGGAATGAAAACCTTTCACATAGTAAATTGCTAATGAACAAATTGGAATTTAAAAAAAACTAGATATAATAGTATTATTTCCTTATCAACGAATGTACTTGTTTACTTGGCTGGTCTAAAAAAAATATTGGTTATTAATTGTATGTTATTAAAACATACAGCATCGATTACAGAAAATACATCAACTAATAATTTGAGGTTTTTCAGAAATCGCATCAAGTGTAATGTTTAAAAAATGTTTTTTAGAAAAATAAAATAAAGAGCCATCCTGACCTATTTTTTAATAAGATAACATACCATTTGCTTTCCTTTTCTCTTGTTAGGAATTTATGTTTGAAAAATGAAAAAATCAGGAAAAAAAAACAAAATAGATTATCAGAAAATACCGAATAATATAATTTACAATATTTCGTGGCCTCTTCTTTTGCCTTAAAGACGGCAGCAATTCGAGAGGGTTTGTTTTCAAAATCACCTTTTCCCACGTATTTCTAGTGCTTTCTTCAGCTCTTTTTCGGAGGTTTCAAACTTTGTATTTCAGCCCACAAATTTTCAATTGGGTTTAAATCAGGGTTATTTTCAGGCTAATATTTTTCCATTTTTATACTTTTTCTTGGACAATGTTATTATAGCGATAGACGCCTAAACTTCCATATTCCCTTCTTTAAATCCTACATCTCTGTTGTAATTCAGGCATTCTCTAAAAACACAAAATGTTTATGATATTTATCACTGATTTGATATATGAGTAGTCTATTTACAAAATTCAGAAACAAATCCTAGCTAAACTATTTTTCAAATGATAAGAAATATTGAATAAATATTTTTCTACAAACATTTTTATTTCTTAAATATAATTGTTTACCAGAAGTTGTCTACCGCAGGACGAACATTTGTGACCTCTCATCAGGAATACGCAAACGCAAATTTTTTCACCTATATGTATTACTATCACGTAGTTTCTTGTATGAAGACGACTCAGCTGACTTTTTTAGATGCTCGTGATTAAGTGGATACATCTAAACCGACTTTAGATTACATTTTCTATTTATATTCGCAAACATTTTGATAACAATAAATAACATTTAAACCGTATTTAGAATGAATGTAATGAAATTAGAATAAATAAATACTATTATTTTCAATGTAAAATCGCATGGTGGGGCAAACTGATTTTGATTTTTAAGAGAATATGCCGGTGGAAGAGCGGTATATTGAATATGTATTTGAATATAATTTTTTGGTCACTCTTTTGCAGGAGCCTCCCCGATTACTGTACGAAAAAGACAACTGCACATCGGACTGACCATGCCTAACTAAAATCGACGTCTCGCATTTCTGTTTTTCGCATCTCAAAAACTGAACCGTTTTGATTTTTTATTTTTAAAAAAGTATCAGAAATAAATTTTCTGTGTCGGCAAATTTTGCGTTTTTCAAAAATAGTTATCATATTTGTATACCGCATGTCCTCAGACGGCAGAAAAAACTTAGCCCTAAAGTTTTTATTTTATGGGTTTTTAGGTGGTCCTAGCTCCGATAAAAGACCATTTATAAATAAAAAACATTAAATATAGGGACTCGCCAATTGTGGATGTCTCTAGTGTGAAAAAAATAATCACTCTAGTGCCGTAATCCAGGGAGAAAAGACTGGAATACGTTTGTATGAAGAAAAGTCAGACTTTGTATCCTTTTAATAAGTGTCACATACAGTGCGTTCCAATGTTGAATACGGTATGTTACTGTGTGTTTATATGGACTTTATTTATGATTATAAATGTAATCAATTGAATTTTGTCAACATACTAATTTTAACAAAAATATTTTCAAACACCGAATAGATATATATTTTCCAAAAAAAAATCCCGGCTTCATCTACATATTCAGATTTTAGAAATACGGATATTTGTATACAATAAATTATATACTGAACAATAAACACATTAATTTACAAATTATGACAGTTCAACAAAACATATTAGGATATTAATGTACCCACATGTGTAAGAACATACAAGTATGTATGTGGAACATATATAGTTAGTTACATGTATGTATGTATTTTTAATATATACTATACATACAATACACAATAATTCAAATGTTGTTAAAACATATATTTGAAAACAGACAATACAATGCTACTTCAAGGATGTAATATCTATAAATTATTAATTACAAATGATATTTTTTTGGCGTACCATATTTCACGAGAAATAAATTGCGTGTAGGTAAAAACGAATTAGCGTATAATGGGTTTCTCGTAGAATAGGTTTAATTAAGAACGTCAAACTGTCTTGTACCAACGACAAAAAAAAACAACTTCAACAATAATTATGTCAGTTAGTTTTAATAAAATTATTAATTTACGTTCGTTAATCATGTCAAAGTTTGTTCTAATAATACTTCCTTATTCGTTTGTATTTTTATAAATAACAATATAACGCGTACTATGGATCGTAGAGGAACTGTAGTTATACTTCCAGGAAAACTAGGCTTAGTAATTCTTATTTTAAATTTAAGGTCATTTTTTCTTTGGTTACGCTCCAAAGGGTTTAAGGTGTTGTCTTGTCACTCGGTACTTTCAAATCGGAAAATTGCTTTTTTTGCTCCGTGATTATAAATTTAAATTTACTTAATCTCCTTTGCATTATTTATTCATTTATTTTTCACTGTTTTCAAAATGTACACAGGTTTCCTAAATTAGGACCCGACTGGCTAGGAATTTCCTGAGTTCAGGCAGGACTTTTTTGTCAAAAATTAAAATCAATACTAATAATTTAAGAATTTGAAACATAAATACACCAATAATTCTGTAGCTTGGATCTAAAATGTCCTTTTCTAGGGTTGTAATGAACTCTTCGCGTTTTTTGATAGCCAATATTAATTTCAAAAAACATTGCGACATTATGTATGTGTATACAATGAAAGAATCCACTCCTTTCCCGAAACTGTTTATGAAGACTTGTGTCTTTCTTCAGTTTTGCATATTCACTATCAATTTTTTTAAACTAATTCAGCAAATTTTTCCAAACCGCGAAAATAACAAAACAGAAACTTTAAAAATTTTCATTGTACCCTTTACTGCAGTATTGTTCTTTTGGTCAGTACAATCACCTTTTTCTGATTTCCCAGTATGACAGTGAAGGAATGTTAGTTCAAAATTGAGACCGCGGGCGAATGCTCTCGATCCCACTTCGGAAACGAAGAAGAACGTAGCAATACAAACGACACAAAACCCAAATACATGTGTATGTAAAATAGTAAATTAATTTTACATATTTTAATTGACATCGGCCCTATACAAAAAAAAAAAAAAAAATTCTGACATTGGCCCTATTAGATCCAAGCCACAGAATTATTAAAATAAAAACGTGAATATCAATACTAATTATAATACTAATTGAAACATAAATATAAAAAAAACGAGATATAATTGAAATAGAAAAAAACATAATAAATTCAATAGAATACATCAACTTTGCACGCGTACATCATTATTGTCGCTGTACGTTTACCTAAACCCGGTTGGTGCACGAATCTCGATGGCATGAAGATGAGCCTCGAAAAAGTGAAATATTGGAGTATGAAATATTTTACCAAAAGTTTCAGTCGGTCTTGTTAGGAATTGAACTTGGAACCTTTAAAATGATGATCGAATGTGCCAATTATTCATTACACTCCAAAGGCTGACAGTGACTTGCTTTCCCTTTTTAGGATTTTTGAAAACAGCCTAGTCAAAAATGATTTCAAATTGCTATGCATTGCTGTTCTCTTCAATATCATGTTTGTCAATTTAGTTTTTTATTGTCAAGATGGGGTTCCGCCAAAAAAGGTAGATCAATTAGGAGAACTCCATCGGTACCTACACCAATATCAGCGTATCTTATTTATTAGTACACAAAAGCATAGTAAGTCTTTTTCATGAGTTGCCAGTCCAGGGACTATGAAATATTGCTGTATAAAAATACTACGCGTCTACCTTGTCAGAAATCGATTCTGAGGCCCCGTGATAGATAAATGCACATAACCACTAAACCGCGAGAATTATATCTATAGACTGATTTTATTATGATACATACATTCCGTATGCCAAATATTTATGTAAAAAAAGATTAATGAAAATTTATGCCTGATCATTACAAAATAATGTGTTTTAATTTTGTTTCAATAAAATATACTAATTTGCTTGTGAAAATATTATTAATCACTTATGTTTCCGGACATTTTGTTATTTATAAAATGATGAAACTTCTTTTGAAATGTTTCAAAATCAAATCAAATATGAATGGTTATTAAAGCAATTTTGTACATAATCCAGGTAGAGATTTGATTAAGACACATTTTACGCGTTATTAATTTTAAAAGCACTCTGACAACATTTAGATCACTTATTGAATTAAAGTAGAACGACTACCTTTATGTAAACGCCCGTTATAAATCTAAATATTGCAATAGTTGACGTCCATTGAGTTATACAACATTCTTAATGCTCGAGTAAATTTATGCAAAATAGCAATATTAATGAAGGTACTCGTACCTACGCACAAAGCAGTCGTTTGAAATAAATAACACTTTGTGTATCATCTACCTTTATCCTTTATATTACGTAATAATCTAATTATAAATTAAAATATAACTTAATAAATTAGGGCTGTATTTGTCAATTATACCAAAAAACTCAATCTAGTCGATGTTTTTTTTTTAAATGGATTTTTAAAATTAATTTCAAGTATCTGATGGTTATAAGTGTTCCTTACCTGGAGGAAGCTTGGATTTGAGCATGTCCATGGCGACCACGTTGATGATGAGTACCCAGATGGGGCAGTCTAGAACGTCAGCCTCTGACTTGACAAAGGAGATGGCACTCAAACACTGCGCCTCCAGTCGTCTTCTGTCAGGATAGGCCCTCCGCAACTCGCGGCTTACGTTGGATTGGAACTTCTTCATGTCGAAGAGCTGGAAAACAAGAGACAATCAGACAATGATATGTTTTAGATTTAAAAATATTCTTATATGAGTAGTGTGATACGATTGTACTTTCTGAGAAACTATATAAAATTACTATTATCATGCTAAAAACCATGTAACATGAGTTTTTTTAAAAACATTAATAAAAAAGTTGATCGATGGTCTGCGATATTTTTCTAATTTAATTTTGCTCCATTCATGTGTATTTTATGTTGGTATTTTGATATTTTTATAAGTTTAATGTTATTGTTTGAATAGTAAATGTATGAGTATTATGCGTAAATGATTTGCGATTTAATTGATATTAATAGCTTTTGTTCCGTGATAAGTCTGCTAATTAAAGTGAAAACATAATATTTTATGTTATTGTTTGAAAAAACAAGCATGTTTTTAGTTTCTTTGCAGAACTATCTTTTGAGCGGAATAAAGGGAAATAGTATGGTCTATTCATATTTCTTAAAATGCTGTGCGTGCGCCGCGAAACACATTAAAACATTAGTGATTTTATTACGCTTTATATTGATGTAATAAAAATGAACCTTTGATTGTATCATAATAAGATTTTTACCGAACTAAATTCCTTAATTACCAAATCAATCAAGGCGCATCGTCGCGCACATGGAAGAATATGAGCGCTAAATGAACATGTAGAGATAATGGTTTGATGGAAGAGAGTAGAATTATTCTTCCGCGACCGAGAAAGCCATTGAACAAAAGAAATTCTCAGTGAAATACATCGGAGTTGGTTATTAAATGAAATGGAAAGTCGGCGCACGCCTCGCGCTATTATCACGAGAAACAAAGCGAGATGGGATCTCGTATCTTACGTCTCACTTCTGATGGGAATTTCTCTATTTACGATAACTTGATCTGCTCGAATTCATTTGGGACCGAAGTGTGATTTATGGCGGATACAACAATAGATGGAGATTGGTGTCTCGAGTCTCGAGGTGATCACAATACGTACACTGCGCTGGTAATAAATAATACGCGTTGTTGATTTTCAACACACTCATCCATTACGTTGTGTAGCGTCCCGGGGTCAGACAGTAGAACTGTTCTTGTTGAATGAGCTAATCGAGGAGGCGTTAACACTATTAGCACAGTTAAATAATAAATTGACTAGTAGGATAAAACAAATATTGATAAACAGCGTTTAAAGATCAATTAATGTTTATGATACTGAGCGGTATATTATGCGTCAAACTAATGCTCTTTTTCTTTATCAATTTCATTGAAAAAATTTGCTTTTAATCACTCATAATACTAGAACTTTTATTGATTTTTCGTTGTATTTCTTGTCGTAGATTTTTCGAAAATCTGTAGCTAAGTTATGTTTTTTTACAAACTAGGACAAAAATTATGTCTTGCTCGTCGTTAGAATCTAGCATTCTTGAAATTAAAATAATCTTTGTATTTTGAGATTCGTCATTTATATATTTTAAAAAAAAGAGAAATACCTGAGTTCTTATTATTTGACACAAATATTTACATTATAGACCATTTCCTAAAAGTCGTAAATAACTTGTGCTGGAAAAATGGAAATCGAGTTGCGGTAGAGTGGGATTTGACCCTCGGACCTTTGGCCCGTGAGTCCACAATACTACCACGGGACCGCAATCCGGCTCGAATTACATTGTTAGGTACCTATTAATATTTTGTAGTATTTTTCATTTGCACCGCATCAGGGCCTAAATACTGTTACAGCACAAAAAACCTAGGCTTGAGAAAAATCACATATATTTTTTGTCATCACTGGGAATCAAATCCGGAACCTTACGTGCGTGGTGCGTGAGTTAAGCGTCTTAGCTATTACACCACGGAGGCCGCTTAGTTAAGTCGTTTGATCTATTTTCCATTCTTGGAAGTAATTTATCCGGTGTTTTTAATAAATGCAATTTGTTTTGGCGTGTAAATGCGAAAATGCCATTAAAATATATGACTGTGTACGTATCACTTATAAACCTAGTATAAAGTTACGCCTAGGCATAGTGGTAGAATAAGGATGATTTCCCATCAGTACTCTACCATTTACATTAACGTGTCAATCTTTGATTTATAAAAATGATATTTTATTAATTACAATGAACTTCCTTAAAGAAATTTTATGAGCTAATTTAAATACTAGATTATTTTTAAATTGTGTTTGCATTATAAATAAGAGTATTAAATAAACAATCAATTATCTCGAACACAATTCGTGACACCCCAAAAATAAATCATGTTCACTATAATTAAGGATATTTTTGTTCATATAACTAATTAACTATATTACTAACGTTAATTATGGCGGAAACAAAAGATCACGATCAGAATATAACCATGTTATTGACATTTGGAGTTAGGAGGCATCGTAAATTATAAATCGGTATTTTTTCGTACATTTGTTGCAGAGTAAAATACCTTTGTGTAGGTGGATTAATAATTCATTGTAACACAATCGAGGACAAACTTTTCAAACTACTTTAACTTGTGTTCTAGTCGTGAATGCAACAATGGGTGGCCTAGACATTTCATCCGCAATTGCATATCAGAAAATCCAGAAAATATCTGTGGTGGGTGGGTGTGATAATATACACATAGAAAATATACAAATATATATATTCAAATTAAACAATAAAAGAAAAATTAACTTTAATATTACATCCCAATAAAATAATTAAAAATAATAACTTGAGGGGAAACACCAAATGAGCATTTATTAAATCCTGCAAAATGTAATTTCTACTTTTAAAATGTAGAAAATGGTTTTTACTGGATTTTTCAAATGAACACTGATAAAATAAAGGATTACAACAGAGATAGGGAATAATTTAGAGAATTTGGACGTCTAAGTATTTGCACGAGTAATGATCTGTCATTGGCTGATTTATTTTAATAACTCCCCAGGGGGTGAAATTGTGTTTTAAAAAAAATGTGGAAAATATTGTAAAAAAAGTAAAAAAAATTCAAGTTGGGTATAGATTAAAATAAACTGTAAAACCTCTAAATGAAGCGCCTATTATTTTAACGTATATATATTTTTTAGGTTTTCTAGCTGTTGTTTCTAACTAAGCATTCATTTTTAATTTATTGGCCGATTTTTTCTTTTGAATAATTGTATATTTAAAAAAAAACTGTGCACTTTCAAAATAAATAAATGAAGGTAGAGTAATGCATTGGTATTCCAATTGCAGCGTATCTTGACCAACTTTATTACACGGAAGGTAAGGTGATCAGTCTTATACTTCGGGTGCTATTCCAAGGATAGTGAGAAGTGCAGTGTAGAACCACCATTAAAACAAGTAATATTTTACATCCCTTGCCAGGAATCAAACCTCCAAGGTTCAAGGTTCTGGTTCTATTTCACGCATAAAAATGTATTCTTTCTCCGCCCGAACATGGTCATAAATATATATGTATATATAAATTTGAAAATAATAACTAAAAATACTGAAATCAGCAGATTGATGACAAAATATACAACTTATTTTATGCTACAATGAGTAAGTTTAAAGGTTTCTTTTATTTTTTTATTTATAGACTATTAAACTGAGCCAATTTTTTTTTTCAATTTTTATAGATCGGATTATCAGGGCTATGATTTTTTAAAGTTTTGTATTTCCGAAATAACTCTGCGTGTGACGTCAGAGGTTCTCTTCCGCTTATTCTCGATCAGTTCTGCCCATTGGTCCACTGGCGGCAAGCAAACCAAAAATCTTCCATAACTCTATAATCATTGATCGATTAATATAAACTAACGAAGTCGTTCAGAGTAGTTCGTTTTTATTCAAAAGTTCTTTATTATTTTTTGGTACATTTTAAGAAAACTTTGCCATACGATTTAATGCTCCAATTTTTACCGCGCGCGAGAAAATATTTATTGTATTCAATAGGGAAATATCTCAAACTATGAATACCGATAAAAACAAATTAAATAGATTAAGAATAACTAATTGTATTTTTAAAATCAATATGGATATAGTCGAGAAATGTTTTCATACATTAATGTAAAAATGAAATTCAATAAAAATATGTTCGTAGAAAAACGCGTTGTGTTTGGCTTAAGTTGTTGTGACGTCAAGATTTGTGATATTATTCTACACAAATTTTACGTACTAGGGGCGTGGCCAATGGATTCATTGTTTTTACGGGAATTTAAAATTACAAATGAAAAAAAAATTTTGTTCTTCTAATAATAAGAATTTTATTATTTAATAAACATTATTTCATAGACCTTTATTACTTTTAAAATGTTTAAAAAAAAATGTTTTTCCTATTTCCCGTAGGGCTGCAGTTTCTCATTGTCAGCCATTAAATTAATATAAGTTTGGATTAATAATCTAATATTAAATACCCTGGCAAGTATGTAAGTATTGCAATTACCTCTTTAATGAATGATTTTTAACACTTGCAATTTTTATTTGTATTTTAATTAGATATTTCTGAACCTATAGGCAAGCTCTTATCACATGCAGAGGCCATTGGCTTAGTATTTATAATATTAAGAAGACTTGTGTTAAACGAATCTATATCCCATTTGCTATGATGTAATCATCACTTGAGTGCTGAGATCATAATTGTGTTGATTTATTAGGAAAAAAAAGGCGTTGATGGCTGTTAATTTTTTTCTAATGCAGTCTGTTTTCGTATTATTTACGTGACCTTTGATTTTTGAGTCCATCTAACTAAGTGATTTTCAGTTTAGTGATTACAATGGAATTACATTTTAAATGAAAAGAACCCAAATATTTATTTAACAAATTAAAAATTACTTTTTGTATTTACAATTCAATAAGTTGACTAAAGCGATTAACTTTATAAATTTCTAATAAAGAGTTATACTTTTTTGAACCCAGATTTAATATTTTATATTATTTATCAATACCTGAAGCATATATTATCATTTTTACTTTTGGTACATTTTGGATAGTGATCAAACTTTTTTATGCATTCATAATAGCTTTAAATAAATGAGATATTAATTAGTATTATAAGTTCTTCAATAAATAACCGAAGATTAAACATTATATACTGTTACGTTAAAGCAAAAAGTTCATAAATTACCTGTTTCAAAACCACTATAAATAAATCATTTATTATAATTATAATTTGCTGATTTATTTATAGGAACATTTCGAATGCGTTTAACATGCTAGAAAAGGCAGATTCTAAATAATCGATTCTAAATTCTATAAGAATCACCTTCTTTGGCCACAGTTACAATTAAATAGTTAATTTTGTGTTTCGTAGACTTGTGTATTTACAGAATAATTCGTCACAATTATCATTACCTCTCTGTACCTAATGGTGCATAAGGCACTGCATTGGAATACCAACATGAATAATTACCAACCTATATGTACAAAACACCAATAGTATGTTAATCATTAAAAATAATACGTTCTTTTATAATACAATAAAGAAAAGATTACAACAATATTTAACAAGAAACAGCAGTTCTTAAATAAATATATCACGAAAGTAAAATTTTAAAAAAAGTTCACATTAAATTTAATTCATCAATCCCCTTTCCGGGCACTGCATTGGTACCTCAACGGCATCATATCTTGATCATTTTTATAACATGAACGTAAGATGGTCAGTCTTACGCTTTAAGTGCAAGTCCAGTTAGTGTAAAATATTTTAATGTAAAAATACCCCCTTTGTATAAAATCTAATGAAACGTTAGTAGAATCTTATACCTTAGTTGGATAAATTGTTCCTCACCTCGTTTGAATGGTTCTCATACATTTTTATAAAAATAATTTGTAATATCCGTCAGTATATATTATATTATCATCGAATAGAGATTTGAGAATTATCGCTGGGACTGTCACTTATGAAATATAAATGCAGACGTTTTTTATATTTATTAATAGCTGTTTATACAATCTTACTAATAAATTACATATCTTCTCTGCCAAAACTACGACACGACAATGAAATACTCGGAGAAAAGAAATACAAAAGGTCAAAAGGTATTAATAGAAAGCTGCTTTACACTTTTACTAGCCATCCCAGAAGGTACAATAAAATATACACACGTAGATAGATTTATAGCCATCAGTGAATAACTTAAAATAGTACCTAATCTCATACATTTATTTGAATAAAAAGAGTTTTTTTCTGTACCCGAGCGGATAAAGAACACCGCTCTGTGCAATAAAACCAGAACCCTTGACGAGTGTTTTTGACTCGATTGCTGCTCTCAGGTAAAAATCCATAAAAGGGAATCGTTTGCCTCGTTATGTAGGTGTTAGTCCTTTCGCTGACTATGCTTGAGGTCCTAGGTTCGATTCCTGGCATCGTGGACGTTAACTGTTTTATTTTAAAGGTGGTCTTACACTACAATGTTTCATAGTTCAAAGTTCCTGAAGCGTACGTCTGATCACCCTATCTTTTATCTATTTTTTACATGAATATAAAATTAATTTCGTCGTACAATTAAATGCTCTAATTGTTACAGTGTGTAAGAACAAATTGTTTATGTCCAATACACCCAATATTTAACACCACAGAGTATTATTTTATCTTGATAATACTTTAGAAGGTTTGTCAAATCTTCGAAAATCTGCTTAATTTATTTATCTAGGACTTTATTAAGATGGCTGACCTCATTAAGATCAGAATATGTAAGTCTGAGCATTTACACGGTAAAATCAAAGATTCTAGCGTTTTTTTTTGTGTTATCACCGGGAATCGAACTCGGAAACTTCCGTGTATGAGTCAAGCGTCTTAGCCATTATACCACAGAGCCCGCCACAGTTATTTTACTCTTGAGAATACACTTATTCAGCTCTTCTAACCTTTTTTGCATCATCTTTCCCTGTATGCACCTGTTTACAATGCATTATTACAAGCATTTACCTGTGATCTATAGAGCGGGTATTAATTTTCCTATTTGGGGCCCTACTGTTATTCCAATCTAAAACAATATTCGTAAATGAATAAAATAAAAATTTCAGTGTTTGCACCATTTTTTTTTTTGATTTTTTTTAATTAACATAAATCTAGACTACCGTTTGGATCCAGCCATTTCTGTTATTTTAATTATTATGATTTCCCGCACATTAATGTATTTTATACTATTTTAGATCCATACCATACAAATTACCTACGTTTCTGGCAGGTACTAAATAGCTGTAAAGTATGTTTTAGTACAAGTATGTGAGTGCGTATTTAATATTTTTACCTTTACAATCTTCTCATGTTCTATGGCCTGTCCTGGTAACTTGAGAATATCCTGACCGATGGAGTTTTCATCGTTTGGTGCTGCGGCTGTGCTCTTCACATAGACATTACTCTTGGAATAACGTCTAATGAGAATATTACCCGCATCGTCCATCTTTATTTTCACTCCCTAGAAAATACAAAAATTAAATCAATTTATATCATATATTGCATATAAAACAATAATTGCAATTTGTTAGACTTAAATTAAAAAGAGAAATTAAGGCCTATATATTAACAGTCTTGCTGTATAGAGTGGAGCATTGCAGTCTCTAAGTCTCAAGATGAGCAAAATTGAGGGCTTCGAAATATGGCTGTGCAGAAGAATGCTGCGAACCTCGTGGAATGAGCGTCATGCGCAGCTCGTCCATATATTGGAGAGAACTAATGCTTCCCTATAAATTTTACCTATAAACAATCAGTATCAATTTTTTTTTAATATAAAATCAGCCATAAGTTAACTAATCTTTTAAATAACTACAAGAAATGTTTTCTTATTGGTTAGTGGTTTTAATTGCAGTGATCTGAGATAGGTTCAATTTGCATTCATTAATAACTTCAAAACGTAAGCGTAAGGATTTTAGTTCCTTTAGAGCGGTCTCTTAAGACAGAATTTCACAATTCCCCGTATGCGCAAATAAAGATCTTTAGTATTTTTGGAATTAATTCTAACAAACACACCTAGTTTTGTGTTCCAAGTAATGGCATGTCTGTTATATTCGTATATTAGCTTAGAATAAAAAAAGTTATCCAAAATATTACAATAAAATAACTTTGTTTTTTTACATGTATCATTTTATTTTATTATTATTTAATAATTAACTAGTTTTGGCAAAACGCTAAACGCAAAAACGCAAACCTTCTTTAGCTTCTGATAACAATAGTTGGCTATAAAATTATAAAAGAATAAAGTGGTGTACATAAAAATATTTGAATTTTTTCATTG
Organism: Micrasema longulum; assembly: GCF_059751315.1. Lineage (NCBI taxonomy): Eukaryota > Metazoa > Arthropoda > Insecta > Trichoptera > Brachycentridae > Micrasema > Micrasema longulum. Next base: position 1,247,693 of record NW_028277807.1, on the reverse strand, counting down.
TAATATGTTGGATAATAATGTTCCACAAAGTTAGCGCTTCAAATATTAAAAATACAAAAATAAGTTTAGTTAAATAAAATTTAAAGTTATATAATTGTTGAGAGTTTATTGGACTTTTTCGTGCAAACTATTTTGTATATTTTTACAAAAAAGAGAACAATTATTTAACTTTAAACTTTATTTATCTTAACTTTTCTTTATGCAACGAGCTATACCCTACATTCAAAAACATTGAAACAATACCAACAATTATTATTTTTTTAAACTTTGTATATAGGCATCTTAAGAGTTGCATAAAATGAAAAAAAAAACACTTTTTTATAAAACTTAAATTCTCATAAATTATTAAATTAAAAATTAAAAAGTTACCTACCTGGATTATTATTTAGGTATTGTCGATTAAACAAAAGTTCTTAGATTCTAAAGCTCGCTTTAAGCAAATAATTTACAAAACTAAAATAAAATACATAAGCACTTTCTTATACTTATTGTTTAATAATTAGGAGATATATGTTATGTAAATACTTGTTTTAATGAACTCAAGTACAAACTTGAAAACAAATAACACAACGTGCCCATACAAAAAACAGTTTCGGGATTTCTGCGTTGACACTATGTGATATATTTTTTAATATATTCAGGTATATGATTGTAAAAATAAAAGAAATTAGAAACAAGATAATGTTAACTTACTTGTCCTATGTGTCTTTTCACTTCATCTGTTTTTTGGTCTCTCATTGGATTGTCAAAGCCACAAAGTCCAATTCTGGAAAAAAGAAATTACAGAAGATTAGCATCATCATCGTTTTCGTTGTGTAGAACATCAACGCGTGGGGTACTAATTCAATTATAAAGAAATAAAGTTGAATCTCGAAATACAAAACAAGTCGATGCAAACTACATAAATCACAGTCAAAACATTAAATAGGCCACAGCACTTAAGCGTGTACCTAATTATTGCCTTTATTCTATAATGCCCACAGACACAATAAGAACCGTAATCTAAATAACTCTAGAAAGGAACTTATAATGAGTGCAGCCATTGCGATTAACTCTGTATTTAACAAGTAACACAATATAAAACTAACCTCAGCTGGACAAACCGTGAAGGATAGGAGTACCATCCTTATTGTATTGGTAGAATAATGATGGTATTCCCATTTTTATTTTACGACTATACCTAGGCGTAACTTTATACCAAGTTTATAAGTATGCCCTATAAACTATTAAAGTCAGAGGATATTGGTTACATTTAAATTGGATAGCAATTAACGGAAATAAATCACTTCCAATCGGCAGATGTATTATGTATTCAATATTAGTGGTTTATTTGACTAATTAGTTTTAGTTTGTAAAATAACAACAATAATTTTATCAGCATCCTATGATAGTAATTACTGAGGAACGAAAACTTGATATGCATGACGGTTTTTGATTATTATGTCTTTTCAAACAAAGTAATACCTAATTATAATACAATTTTTGATCAAATTTTGGCGTTGGAAAGACCGGTTCTTTGTTCACCGCATCGACACCTTTTGTTCAATACATAAAGAATGTGGAAAAGATCTTCGATTACCAAGCTAAATATTTGATAAGATTTAAGCTTTTGAGGACTTCTTCGAATAAGCAGTCAAGCAGCTCGTCTCTAGAATTAAACTCACGACACCATTGATAAGACGGCATTCTTAATAGACCAGTAATTGTAAGATGCACGCACCGCTTCGGAGGTCACATTGCTTCATAGACGTTTTAATATCTGATCCCTTTATGCGTATCTCCATCATTTTCTCCCTCATTAAAATACTTAGGCCACGATGACTAGTAAAAAGGACAGACAGATTATGTACTCTAGTATTGTTGAATATGAACAGTCATCGAGTGTACACACTCAGTTCGAAGGTAATTAAGTGCAGTCGTAGGCTTTGATGAATTTTCTAATTGTAACGAAAAATTTAGGTCACGAAAAGAGACAACAAAGAATTTTGATCCAAGCGACCTTAGAAGACTTACAAGACTTTTAAGGATACGTTTATAATAACGCTCATTTAGAGAATCATTAAAAGTCACTTTCATACCGAATTAAACGTAATTGTACAAACGCGTGTGCACTTAATAACCGACAGATTGATATTTAAAGCTTGCAAATCAAGTGCTTGAAACATTTTACCTCTATTTAAAATACAATAGTTTACTATTGGAGCGTTTTTTCTGTTGATTGCCGAATGAAAAGAGCAAAAAATCGAAATGATTATTAGCATATCGAGTCGGGTTTTTACACAAAGAAGTCGGATTCGGGTTTCCGAAGAACGCGTTCGATTAAAAAGGTCGTCGTTTGATATCAAAAGGAAACGAGATCTTTGTCCGGCCTTGGGATAAGTTTCAATTATAGGCCCACGAACGGGTGATGATAAGCCAAACAAGACGAGTAGCTATCGGACAGCGGGAGACAAGCAGAAACTGAGACAGGTGGCTTGTTCTTGTACCCGCGTCCGAGTCCCTCGACTACTCGGGTACGTTCAATCTTGATTCTGAAATGTTCCGCGGTGGCTTCCGGGTGCTTGAACATTTTTTATTACATATTGGCAGTTGAACTGCAGTCGAACTGGTATTCTTTAGCCAAATTCAATGGATTCTGAAAGTCCTAAGTCATACCCCGTCAATTATTTTATTAATATAAAATTAAAGAATCTGAATAATAGCCTAGTATTTGAAAAAAATGCATGTATGGGAATATTTATGTAAAAATTATACTCACTTATGTGCTGAGGCTAACAAACCGATTTGCATAGCGTTTTATTTTTTAATAAAAGAAAATAAAAGCCTCGATTTAAAAAACGTTTTTGTTCTCAATTGGGACTCCAGTTAGTGAGCACCTTACCTAGAAACTATATTTTTTTTTAATCAGGAGCATAAAAGACTTCGAACAATATTTCTAATTTATCTTCTTTTGTTTTAATATCCATTCAGCCGATAAGTAAAAGTCACTTATTTATTTTATAAAATTATATAAACAAATGGCAGCAAAGGTCTTGTGGTTTCATAAATCTAAAGTTACAATGTAATCGTGTTATTTAATCACAATTATAATATTATGTAAACGTTCTTATATAACACAGAGTAGTAGATGAGTCACACTATCGAGTGATAGCTTGTTAATCAAACCATTGTTTTTAGTATAAGAAAACTTTTCGATGCTAATTAAAATTGTAATCATGTGTTCATAGAAGTTATATGATACATTTCTTCCTAAATATAAGTTTTTACAGGACCTTTCAATTTAAAAATTTGCAACTTTATAAAACTCAATTATTATAACTGACAAGCTATATATATATATACCAGAGTAAAGTTTTTTAAATAATATCTACTAAGACGAAGAGTGAATTATATTTTAATACTACTTACTTACTTACTACTTAAGGTTTGTTAACTATATTATTTGTGAGTGGTTTAGTCGGATTTAGTTTAATGCGCGTATGCGGTTTCTGGAATATTCTAATGTCATGTAGATAGCATATATAATGACATGCATAGTATTGAAACTACTACAAAAACAACATAATTTTCTTTTACCGCGTTTTTCTCAGAAACATGTCTAACTGAGATGCACTCTTCATACGGAGGGCAGAAGTGTTACGCAACGATCTAAAAAAAATTAAAGACGTAATTTAAGCAACGTACCTTTTGATGGTGGACTTATTTTTTACACATTATTTTATTATTAACAAAAAAGAAAAATACACCATTTTATTTTGAAAAAATATTTGAGTATGTTTCGTTGAAACAAAATTGTGTAATCTAAATGGGAAATTAAAAATACTTTTAAAAAGGAAAAATCACTTGGCAGATATTGCCGGAGTAACGACGTACTGTCACGGACTCACAGATTAGAGGTCTGAACTTCAAACCCCGTTCTACCACAACTTGACTCCCATTTTTTGATAGCGAGTTATTTATAGGTGCAACCATTGACGCATAATAAATAAATTAACAGAGAAGGAAAACATTTTTGAGAAGGGAATATGGAAGTCTTGGCATTGACAGGGCTTATGACCTGTCATTGGCTGGTTTAAGAGGTCACTTTACACACTGTGTAACATTCACCATTCGGCCCATGTTTGAACATCTACATTTCCTTAACTCTTCCATCTGTTGACTTTTGTGAAGTAAAAGAGCAAAAACCTTTATCACGTGGGTGAGATTCATCTGGCTTAACCAATTCACCTACTAGGCAACGCCTGAAAACAATTTTCCAATTTTTATACTTCTTCTTCTACCAGGTAGTTAATTCAACGATGTTTGAGTATGTCTAAATGCTTGCAGACTGGCTGGATTTCCTCTCTAGGAAGTTATTAATATTTAAATTTATTTCAATAGAGAGGGAAAACAACAACAAAAATGGTAGGTGGATAAACTTTTTGTCATTTTTAGTGTTAAGATATGTTTACTAAGAGTTATTTGAGCCCTGGGTACAAATCCATGTATCTACCTCAAAACATGAAGATGAATGGTCGGTATTGTATCATCGCGATCGCTTGGTAGAATTTATCTTCAACGATGACGTCATAATGATAGTATGTCACTTAAGTGTGCAGATATGTATACCGTGGCGTATGCATCTCCTTGGTAGATATCAATGTACCTACCCAAAACTTGAGGTTAGAGGGTCGGTGGTGTATCTTCGTAATTGCTTAGGAGAATTTGACTTCAACTATACCGCAATAGTAAAAGTATGACGTCCTTAACTTTCCTATGTTGCAACAGAGAAGGAAAACAATTTTGAGAAGGAAATATGGAAATCTAGGCATTTACAGAGCTTATGACCTGTCATTGGCTGGTTTAAGTGGCCACTTTACACACTGTGTAACAGACTCATTATTGCTTTACTAAATGTTTTTCAAGTTAAGCATTTTGCGGTGTTCTTAACAATAAACAACTAGCAAATCACGATATACATGTCAATGTTTGTGTGAGAAAGAGATGCAAGGAAGGCAAATGCAATCTGTTACGCGCTTGTAACGTGCTCATCTAATCAGACGTCATAAGTTGCAGCTCGCTAAAAATGGCTAAATTTCAATGGCAAAAATAAAATATTTGGGAACATACGAAAAAAAATATTTATTAATTTTAAAAAATCTTAATTGATAAACGATTAAGCATCTCGCCATTTAATCTTTTGTACGTTAAAATATATATGAGTTTACCTTATGAGCAAAGAAAAGCTATGCCGTACGGTCTACTTAGTGAGGAAAGTAATATTAAAGTCTTGGGATAAATTTTGGAACGTAATGTACAATGGAAATTGCAATAAAATATGATGTCAGCGAATATTTAAGAATACAATACACGGTCTTGTGTTTAAAAAAGTTCTATATGCATTTATACTATACAGCAAACTGACAAGTGACCTCCGCTGAAGAGATTAAAAGCGCTGATTCATTTTCAGCAAATTACATCTCAGTTCAACAAACTCAAGCATGCGATCAACTAAAGACGAAAATAATCATCTGATCATGTGGCAATTACTATGAAGGGATATGAAGCTCGTAATGATTACCTTAACTGTTGCTTGTTTAAACAATCTCAATCGTGAGATGACACATTCTATCGAATGTTTTAAGTAAGTCCACATCGATGCAGACAAGTATTGGGTTTAACCATAGAGGGATTTTCTTAATATGCAGCGGAAGAGGGGTGTAATGTATGGGCATTTGAATATAGTTTTTCTCAGTCTCTCTTTCGCAAATACCTCCTCAAATATTGTGCAAAAAGACAGTCGCATCTCGGACTGATAATACCTAACTTAAATTGACAAAATTGGCTTACTTTGTCCTAATTTTTCGCCCCCTAAAACTGAATCAATTTTGCTTTTATCAAAAATTATTTTCATATTTGTACAAATATGAAAATAATTTTGAAAATATGAAAGCCCGAGAATGCCAGATAAAGCGGGGAAAGTGCCCCGTTTAAAAGTTTAAGGGTTTTTGGGTGGTCCTAGCTTCTTTAAAGAACGATGTAAAAGAAAAACCATAGGGATACGTGGGGATCTATAGTATGCAAAATACATCATCACTCGACTGCCGTGCAGAGCCCAAATCACCGCAACTCACATTTTGATGTTTTTGAGGTATTAATCGACTTGTTATCAGCATTTCATAAGCTATACGAGTGTTCAACTCGTTGTTTGCTAGGGCAAACGGAAGGTTGTAAATTTCCCCACACATGAAACAAAATCCCGTTTTTAGCCCATAATTATCAAAATCCGAGGTTCTAACCCCACTCTACCCCAACTTGATTCCCATTTTCTAATGGTGAGTTATTTACAAACCATTAAAAATGCCTCCAAAATCGAAACATTAAAGTAAATCATAATAACGCAAATTGCTATTTTTCTTAAAAAAAAAATACTGACTAAAAAGGGTTTTTCTAAAAACATTTTTAGCTGGATTATGTTGAAATTTTTTATTTGTGTAAATAAACGCTACATGTTTAAAAAAATTATAACAATATAATTTTACATAAACTTTGTTTTTTTAGAAAATCATTGTGTGTTTAATTCAAACTACTTTTACTCGAAAGAAGTATCTGCTTTCTTTCTCCAAACACTAACTAAAACGCAGTAAACCTTAAGATATATTTCATTTTGGGCTGTAATAATTACTAAAGTAGCTTTTTTTGCAGAATAAGATTTTGATTTTAACAAGTTTTAGGTAACATTTTGTTTATTGACGGATGCTAATTTAAAAACTTTTTTAATAAATATATTTTTAATGACTTATATGGCACGTTTTTCTCTCTCAATTAATTGTCATCATCATAGCCTTACGATGAAATAATAATACAAAAGTTTTTACCGATATCATTGCGAATTACGTGTTCGATTGTTTTGGTTTTTCTCAACAATGGATTTTTCGAGTTACGGCAGTTCAGTGCCATATTCAAGGGAGAAAATAAGGGAATACGTTTGTATGAAGAAAAACCAGAGCGCACATCCGGAAATGATGACCTACCATTGGATGGTTTAATTGATCACTTTATATTAAAACACCATCGTTCTATCTATGTTCATACAAAATAAAGATGATCATCCATATCATATTATATAAATAAAGGTTTCAGCTCTTTTACGTTATGAAGTTTAAAATGTGAATGTTCTAATATTGATAGAATAGGGAATGTTATATACTAAACAGTATGATAAGTTATTACATAAACCAGGTTATGAAGGGTTCAAAAGTCTTATACCTAGGATTCGATATTCCAAACAATAAAATTAATATTCTCGGATATGAAATACTTATTTTGACAATGATTTCTCTTTGAATTATACCAAGGAAAAGCAGTGGCCTTATTCCGCAATTTATTCGGTTCGATTCATTCGTATTGTGCTTGAGGGAACGAGAGTGAAATACGATTTTGAATGCGTTAGACTGAGATGGATATATAACGAACGAACGAATTTACGAAACGAAATTGTGACTGAATAATCCTGATAAACTGTTTCTTTCGTTTGTATAATATGAAGATGAAAATTTTATCCAATTTAGACATTAAAAGATTAGCGGTTCGCATTAAAATGGACCCATATCATGGCTTTAGTGAAGGACATAAGCCAAATTGAATTCGGATTCTTAAAAGGGTAGGGTTCTTATTTAAGAGCGTTTTTTTATTTTTTAAACCTCTCGCCAATTTGTAAAACGAGTGATACATAACAAGGATAAACGGTGTGCAAAAATTGTTACTCTTTTTCTTCTTACTCTTACCCTCATTAGATGAATCTCACTCGCATAAATAAAGGTTTCAGCTCTTTAACTTCACAAACATCAACAGATGAAAGAGTTTAAGGAATATAGATGTTCAAATATGGGCAAAATGGTGAATGTTACACAGTGTGAAAAGTGGCCACTTAAACCAGCCAATAACAGGTCATAAGCCCTGTAGATGCCTAGACATCTAAATTGCCTTTTCAAAATGTTCTTCATCTCTGTTGTGATATGTTAATATTTTTAGGTGTTACCTAGTTGGAGAAATAGTTAAGCTAGATGAATCCCATCCACATAAAATAAAGCTTTCATCTATTTTACCGCTCAAAGTCAACAGACGCTACGCAGCGTGCAAAGTGGCTATTTAATCCAGCCAATGACATGCATAAGCCGCATAAATGCTTACACTTCCATATTTTCTTCTCAAAAATGTTTTTCATCTCTGTTGAAATTAATTTCATTGACAATGTTAGTTTATTTTCACAATTTGTTGCATGATGGCAAAATGGTCAGTATTTTACCTCAGGGCCGCGATTACAAACGCTATCTACATCGGTACACTACGGAAGAGTTTGAACGAGTAGGTGTTCTGCACGTCAGGCAACTGTACACTAGGGCACTTCTCGTTCACACACAAAAATGGTGGGAGTAAACACAGTACAATATATGAAACAAGATAAAAAAAGAGACAACTATTCGTGCCACTTAAAATAACAACATAGTTTAGTCAGAGGAGTCAAATGTACTTTGGTCCCAAAATTTACAATACACTACCTTTTGATTTAAAATTTAATACAAAGAAACAGAAAATCAAATTATTTGTTAAAAAATGACTTCTGAATTTGTGTCCCGAGAACTGCCTTGAGATAGTCACCCTACCAAAACCGTAGTATATTTGAACTCAGAATTATTGTTGCATGTCTGCTATTTATATTTTATGTTTATATCTATACTGTGTTATTTATTCTATTATATTTATTTATTATGTACTAGAACATAATATTAAAATAATGCAAATGAATGCCTCACACTATGCTCAGTGAGCTGTTTATATAGAAAAGAAAAAGTTTAAAGTTTTATATGAAATAAATAAAAAAAAAGTAAAATCGATATTTTTGTACGAAAATATGTATACCTATATGTATGAAAATTTTAAGTATCTTTATCAGTAACCTGTAATTGATCAAATAGAACTGGGAGTCCGGTTAGGAATAGCAGGTGCCAAATCAAACAGTATGAAGGCTGTCTGGAGATCGGATATTTACTGAGTGAAAACCAAATGCCGCCGTTACAACGCCTGCATAACAACTATTCGCTTCCATGGATGCGAATCGTGGCACCTAACTAGAGCCACGTTGCTTTAATCCTTCCTTGCTTTAAAATTAACAAAATATGTGTTCCCAATACAGATTGAAAAAATATCAAAAGCGTATTAAAATAACATATTTATTTATTTATTTTGTTCATTAACGCCCAAAAGGTATTTACAAAAAATAAAAATAAAATACATGCTAACATACTAAATAATAAACAGAATATACAGAAAAAATTGTGAAATTAGTTAAAAAGGATATGATAAAAAGTTTTACAAAGTAAAAAAAAAAACAATAATAACAAAGGTATGCAAGAAAAAACAGTAAGCATATAAACACAAAATGCAAAGATATAAGCTTATGAAATAAATCTGTAAGGCAAACAACAAATAAAGTGTTACGGTAAGCAAGAAAGACATTTTTAAGTTAAATTAATAAACAAGCAAGCATATATTATCACGAAAAAATTAGAAATAAAAATATGTATCTATGAAATGCGTATTTGCCAATACTACAGTGCAATTTGATATGATAGTAAAAAAATAAAAACAAGTATAAAGTAATAAAAATAAACAAGTATTTTTTTTAATTTACGAAATTGAATTGTCAATAATAGTTTGACGAGCAGCATATACATAATACAAGCTAAAAAAGTATGAAAAAACATAAATATAAATTCCGTGCCTAGAGGATAAAACACGGGAGTCCACTTTTTGCCGTTTTAAAGTTAAAAATGCAGAAATTATCGCTATAAGCTATTTTATAAGTTAATAAAACATTTAAGTCCACTTTCGTCGTAAAAATGTTTTTTAAAGTTGAAATAAAAATATGAAGTCCACATTGATTTAGTGCAAAAAACATCGGTAGTCGCAGATAAGCTATTTTAAAATGAACTATTTTTATTTAAAAAACCGTTGTTTGACATTGAACGTTCTTTATAGGTTATCTCATTTGTTTCAAAAGTTTTGATGTTTTGGAAATCACACAATCTCCAAATCTTTTTTTCTGAACATTTCGTTCAGTGTGACTGCCGTGGTTTATCCTTTGGGGTTCAGAATTGATGTTCCATTTTCCACTACGCATAAATTATAACATGAGCTTTCCCTGTGTCGATGTCGGGACGGAATCAAAAACATAACTCTTTGTGTAACCAGAAAATAGAGAAGTAACGCACCATTAGGTGCCGTCAGGAAAATGATATTAGGATAATGAGTACTCAACGCAAACGAGGAAGTATATTTGTTTTTTCAAATTATTGTTATTCGTATAAATTTGATAACACGGCTTAAGCTGTGCACGATGGCGGGTATAAGTGTAGCGGAAGTCGTATAGGTACAGGAAGTGCGATATGCAGAATATACCTGGAGGAAAATGTCTCTGTTACGGCGTGATCTCGTTCTGCACGCTTCATCGGGCAATTGGAAAGTTCTAGTGCTGTAATACCTATAATATGTGCCGATGTTGCGAATTAACGGTGGCGGCGGCGGTGGCTCATTCAACAGGGCGCTTTGAAGTAATAGAAATTATTGCTATTTTTACTCGAATTCATTAGCATGCGAAACTCATTCGTTTAGCATGTGCAGTTTTATCATCATCATGGTCGTCATCAAACTATTACCACCGTTGGGCATTGGGCATTGCGAAGTACACCAAATGCAGCGTATCTCTATAATCTGTTACATGAAATTAAGGTGAACAATCGAACGCTTCAGTTTACAGAGACAAAAAAATACTGTCGAAAACCACTTCTTTTTCAGTTTAGAGTCACATCTACTTTTTCTTCTTCTTTTCCACATCCACGCCTAAGTGGAGCATGTGGATCACCAGTTGCCGCCAGGAGACCCTGTCGCCAGCCAACATTTAAGCCTCCTCCCACGTCAATCCAGCGCCCTTTAGTTCCGCCGAATAAAGTTAAAAGATCGTCATCGACGGCCTTCCGGGACGGCGTGAGCCCGCAGGTTTAAAGAAGAGGCAACTTGGTTTTAGTTTCTCCCGAGGCATGCGCAGCATGTGTCTAAGCCAGGATCACCGCCGCATCCTCAAGACGCTCGATATAGGTGGCTGCTGCGTCCGTTCTCGGACTTCAATGTTACTTTAATACCTTGTCTCCGGTGAAGACCCTGAACCAATCAGTTAAAAAGCTGCCGATTCTCATACGACAATTGCTATCTATGTAAAGCGCTTTTATAACAGCGATTGACTTTTTTTGTTTTCCTGATAACTTATTTTATTAAATTTGACATAATGTTTAATTTAATCAAAGCAGGCGAAGTATTAAATATAAAAAAAATATCGTTAAATTAATTGGCATTAAGGTGAAATTTCACTAACGGTCACGAACTGAGCATAATTGATTTAAAATGATTTTGTGTGAAAAGTTTTAATTTTTAAAATAAATAACACAATATTTCGTATAATAGATTCAAAAGCAAAAACTCAGTGTAGATATGACGCACACAGGTTTTATGGCTTAGAAACAACTGACGTATTGTGTTTTTACTTATGATTCACCATCATCATCATTACCTTGCCACATCGAATGGTGCATAGGTCACTGCATTGGTACACCAATTGCAGCGTATCTTGATATATTTTTTATTACATGAAGGTAAGGTCTTATGCTTCAGGTACCAGTCCAGGGATTATAAAATATTCTGGAGTGAAAACACCCTTTGTAAATAAATAATTCATATCAACCATGTCGGGAATCGAACCCGAGACCTCTCGCATGGTAGGCAACTGCACTGACCATTACACCACGAGGCCGATATTATGATTAATTAAAATATTTTTAAATTATAATTAATTTGAAAACTTTTGCAAATAACTGCCGTTTTGCTTACGACGGCAGTATGGTTGTAATAATTCCAATCGTAGTAGTGAATTTATTATAATTGTTTTAAAAATAGTGTATAATAGTTATCTTTACCGAATTTATTGTATCAGATTTATGTTCTTATATAATACATTTCATTTATTTATTTTTTAGTTACATTGAGAACATTACAGAGTATCCAATTCATTGTCAACACATTACAAAATAAACACATCAGATTTATTAAATAGAAAAGAAAAAAAAAGACATGTAAAATGGACTGATATATAACAATTTGGGAATTACCTTCCTAAGAGAAATCCCACTGTCATGAAATATATTGACATCCGAGGCGATACTATTACACAACACAATTTCTCTACCTACTGGCATAACCATTGGTAGGTTGGTTCTGCATCGTGGTAGGTAAAACAACCTCTGTTGTCTTTGTCGAAGATAATTATCCTGGACAATATACGTATAAACAGTAAAATGAGAATAAAAGATTCTTTTGCAATATTTTTACATATTTAAAATCAATACTATTTCATGTTGACCTTGCCAGGAATCAAACGAAGGATCTCAAGCATGGCAGGTAAATGCGCCAGCCACTTCTCTACGAGGAAGACTTTTCTCCATTTGATATTTGATATCCCTTTTCAGGATTTTTATCTAAAAGTAGTCATCGAGTCGACGACACTCGTCCTGGGATTCTGATTCTTCTTCATTAAAATATTGAAAAATATATTATTGAAAATTCTAATGCATGTTTTTTAAGAATTCTTATTCGTCCTATTGAAACTTGTATTCTATGCAACATTTGCATTCGTAAAATTTAATAAAGCAAAACTACCAAAAAACATTTTTATTTAAATTAAATTTATCATACTAAAAATAACTAATGACATCCTGGTTTAAAGATACAATACGTGTTTTATGACAAATAATTTTAATAATATAAACATGATAGAAACTGCACAAAAATAAAAATAGGAAAACAAACATATAATTTGTTAATAAATAACTATTGTATTACTGTAAAATGGTTTAAACCAAAAAGCAGATTTTATTCTTTAGCCTAAAACCATTTTATTAAGTAAGTGTATTTTGATAAAAACTCGAACAATGAAAACACTTAAGATGTTTTATTTTAAATAATCAGTTACAAAGAAATTTGCAAAAAGTATTTTTAAAAAAACCAATAAGTTTGTTGAAAATTTGGCAACCGTATTTGTTTTTCAATTCGCTATTTTCTTTTTTAAATAGATCACAATTGAAAACGTTATTATTTTATTTAACATGTTTTATATACCTTGCGTCACCTTTCGGCCTATTAAAGTTTTTACTGTTTACGAAGACGTGTATTTTGTTACAGACAATCTAATTACAGGTAGGCACAAAAAATGCATATAAAAATACGTTTTATTCCATTAGTTCACAGTCTTTCCACAATTGATATACGCGCAATTTTTATTTGTAATTTTATTTAATGATCGTGCAGAATATTTTGTAACCATAAAATGCTCTAATATTTGGTTGATCAGGAAGCGGAGATGCTGCATTCAAAAATAATTATCATTACATTAAATTAATGAATAATTACTAATGATTTTATTTGTGTAAATATGTTATTCATTATAAATTTGTAAATATTACGGTTATGTTGCACATAAAGTTTTGGATATAATCACTATTTAATAATATATTTTAAACTCTGGCTGAAATCTTTGAATAAAAATATAACTCGGTAACTGTAGTACCAATTACCAACAATAGTCTAACGACTTATGGAATTTATTTTATATGGTCATTGCTGAATGTTACTTTAATTTAATTATTTCTATCGAACAGGCGCCGTGGCGCAGTTGGTAAGATGGCAAACTGTGAAACTGGCGTCGCGGGTTCGATTCCAGCCAGCTGCAAGAAATGATTCAAAAGAATATTTTTTCTCAATTGGCCTGCGTGTTGTGGTGTATTTTTCATAACTTCTTTCCATATCCTCACTTTCCCACCTACTGACAAACCTCTAAAATAGAGACTTAGTTTTTTTGTGAAACTGATTGATACACTGTGATAGAAATGGTTTTAACTTTACGACATTATGGGTTACCGTCCATTTAACCTAAATGGTACTTAACCTAACCTAACCTAACCTTAAGTTAAAATTTTACTTGTTCATTGCTCTCGAGTGGACAGCTATTGTAGTGCTTTAAGTACCAGATTAGCACTGTGGATATTGCATAAAGTGGGAGGGAGGTATTGCAGTAAATGTTGCTTATTATGCGATACCTTTCACATCGAAGTAAAATTAGGCTCGTGCCACGTTTTCACAAGCTTTCTGTATTTCTAAATACTGTGTATTAAATGCTTTGTACCCGAAGAATTCTTCGTGATTTTTCTTGCATAAAATTAATTTAACTACGTTGTATAAATAGGTAAATCTAAAATTGTTTGTGGCGACATTTTACCGCTGAGAGTTTCTAAAGATTTAACCGCTAACATTTTATTGCAGTTGTATTCTTCTGGATTGTGATATTAAAATAGCACCAGATAAAAAAAAAAAAATAGAATATCGTCATTGTCTGAGGCAGAAAAGAGTTATTAGACAAATAACTTCATATAGTATTAGTTGATTTCAAATTGAGATGAACACAAAGCGTATAAAGAAGGTGGAAGTTAAATTCGGCTTTTGCTGTTAACTTGTTGTTTTTTATAAATCGACTGATTGATATTATTACATTTGTATCTGCTAATGAACATCAATGTACGAAATTGTTTAAAATAAGGTCATGATACAAAAAAAAATAAAAACGTTTTTGAGTTCGATATCACCTGCGTACATTTTATAAATTAATGTGGAGAATCAAGATAATTACATTAGCGATAAGAGACTCTCGCTAATGATGATTCGTGTATGCGACGATAGCTGTATCGAAGCGGATGGCCATTGAGTTCGCTGGTTTCCCGTCTCAGACCGAACTTCGTAATAATAATCGAATAATTGCACTTTTGCTTTCGTACGGCGGGATTTCACGGTCACAGGCCGCAATTACGAAGGCCGCGGACGCGGGCGGCCGTCATTACAACTGTCATTAGACAAGCCCTGGGCACAAACATTAAAGCAAATACAATAATTTCCAAAATATTATCACGCAGTTCGGTTATCAATCCAATTACATCAAGACTAAACATTTTAAAACACAAAAATGCAAATTACTGTAGACGACTGAGTAGTCCATTTGAAATACACATTTATTAATAAAATTGTCAAAAATGTGACCTGCCACTTTGAGTTCATCAACCCAGAAAAAACAGTGTTACTGTTTTCTTGGAATAGATACTTTTTTATGATTTTTTTAGTTACTTCGAGACTTTATGATGTCTCTCAAAATTGTCTTTGGAGGTCGAAATGCGGTTTGAGGAGTCAAAGGAAGCGGTTTGTATAATATTCACCTTAGGATTATATTTTGAATGCGTACTACTTGACATTCTGAAGCAAATATGGTGGACGCGTTGATTTTTAATTTATTATTCGATCAGAAAATAATTTAAAGTTTGGAGTTTTTAACCATATATACACTTAGTTAACTAACAAAAAATCACAGTTGCTCTTCTTTATAGAAACGTTCTAGAATATAACCAATTCAGTCCATAGTTTTTTCGTGTCGAAAGATTGCATGCTAGTTGAGCAAAATTTATATTTTATTTATTGAAATAATATTCCCACGGAGTGCTTGGAAAAAACTAATTTACTGACAAGAATATAACAATATTCATTTACAGACGCATTAACATTTTAAGGATCATGTAAAAAATCAGAATAAAATTATGTTATATTTATTAAATTATGTTATATAATTACACACTTATTTTCAAATAAAAAAAATTACATGTAAATAATAAAGGTTTTTTTCTGAATTTAAGGGATAATTCATTGTAATACGCATAGTCTGACAATAAATAATTTTTGGGAACAATTAAACAGTCGATAAACCGTAATAAATTTAGTCAATTTATTGAGGGTATGTTTAAGGGCTTAAAAAGTATATTGATTAATTTAGACTATCTTTTATCTATATTTTTTTCCCTTTAATGTACTATGTAGGCACATCATAATTTAGATACAGTTTTAGGATTATAAATTTCTTTTAAATGTTTATATAATTATAATATACTACTATATTTAGGTAATGTATTTATATATATTTATATTCAGCCAGTATCAGCTACGTCAGAAGAATAGTTTTTGTCTGTCAGAATGTTTTATACCGGGTCATAGCCTTAAAAGGCTATTTCAGGACATTTAATGTGATGAAGTCAGAATAAAGGTCCGAGATGTCCTTGTCTCAAGAAACCCCCTTTAAAACACGAAGGACGCATTAATCGTTCTATTTTAAAATTAAAATATAATACCTTTACGATAGATATTTCAGAGATAAACGATGAAAAATGTTGATAACGAATTTAATCGTATTATCTACGCATAAAATCGTGCATTACAAAAAGTTATTTCTAGTACCAAACTAGGCTCTAAAAATGACTTAATTTCAACTTGGAAAGGGAAAGTGTAAATTAAATCAGCCGTTTAACAAACGTATTCAATTAATTTGTCAACATAACGGCAATAAACGTCTCCAATACTTTTTTTCTTTCTTAACATCTAGAAGTAAATTTAAGACCCGTAATTCTAATGGATAAAACTATTACTATTGTAAAACTTTTTTTATTAATTTGAAAAATCTGCCTCAGTTCTGGATGAGCAGCGCTACCTTGGACGTGCAAGAGATATGGTCATTAGATGGTAAGCAGGTAGACAGCTCTCAGGCAATCGGTTCATTGTCAATACCGTGTCACGGCGTCACAAGACATCACACCTCAAGCTCGAGGGAGTTATCATATTTATAAAGACCAGTGTCCCGATTATAATGGAAAGTAAACAGAGTTAACTTCAATTGTCAATAAAGTAAAATCGAATTATCTGAATGAAAACGCGTATATTTTTGTGTTTTTTATTTAAAACGTATTCAATTATTGTTACCAAAGAAGATACTTAAAATTTACGTACAAATATATACGTTTTCGTACAAAATTTGATTTTTCTTTAGAGACATTAGAAGTATTACGTATATTTTTCTGTAGAATTATTTTTAAATAAATTCACATTTGTCTTTGTTTTTCCCCCGTGCACACAGAAAGCATGACAATTCATCGCTCTACAGTTTAATATTTTTTGAAATGTTGGTCAGTTTGTTTATGTGCTTCTTGATCCGTCGCTTATTTCGCGATAACCACAGAAGATTTTACGTATTTTCCTCCTCCCATAATACATAACCTAAAACCTTTGACTACAAAATATTGTTACTCGGTAAAAAATCATTATAATTTGTTTGCTGATAAAACCATTTCAAATCGAATTCACACATATTTCCAAGTCAAAAATCTTATAAATGTAACTTTTAAAGGTTAATAAATATTTTTATTTAATTTTTACAATTGAAGAACATCAATAAAAAAAATGTTTTTTAAACTACCGTAATTGTAGAGTTATTTTAACACTACCTAGTAAAGGCAAGTAGCACTAGAAACGACAAAATTTATTTAAGTGTGTCACTAATCCATTCGGTTTTGGTAAGCATTCATTTAATGAAAATAATTGACTGGTTTTTCTTTTAACGATTTCCTGCGGGGAATTGAATCTCTGTAAATGGGTTAGCAGTAGAGCGGTATTCAAAACGAAATCGAAAACGATTTAACGACCAGGAGCACTATGCCTGGAAATCAAATCGATAAACAGAGTCCACAATAATGCTGCTTTAACATCGAAATTATCTCCATTTCGATAAACTTTGGCCATGAGTTAGTATGCCAACTGAAAAAGGCATTTTTAAATCTCAACGATAATTCTGATCAAATCTAATGTGTGGAGTTGTTTAAATATGGTAATCGTTTGTTAAGAAAAAGAAAATAACTTTTTATAGGGCCATAATAATATTGCTTAAACTTAAAACGTGGTAAATAGATTAGGACTTTAATAAGTTCTCGGTGCTTGTTCATGAAAATTGATGATTTATTTTTAAAAATTACTTAAAAACATTTAATTGAAAGAATTCTCCATCGCCAGCGACTTCGTTTCTTCCATCTTTCTGGCAGCTTACGAATACGATCTCGAAAGAACGACTCATCTCATGAGATTATCAACGAATCGAGCCTTTTTTTGGCAAGTTCGTAAGAATGAAAGTGCTGCTCAGCCAGGCTATGAGTCTTTGATCGGAACAAGCGGTAATCGGAAGGAACAATGTCCGATGAATATGGCGGGTGGGGTAGGACTTCCCATTTGAGCGTTTCCAAGTATGATTATATTGGCCTTGCACCATGGAGCCGAACATTGTCATGCTGAAAAATTACTTGGTCATGATGAAGTTATTTTTAGAGTTAGCGATAGCTATTTATCTTTAAATGTAACTTGACCCGAATAGATTTCAGCTTTATATTTATATAAAGTATTTCGTAAATAGAGCGGAAATTAAAGGGTTTCATTATAGAACATCGGACACTAGTGAAAAACTTTCCCCGTCTCGACATCCAATATCTGTTCAATAAGTCACACGCTCACTGAAGTGTGTAATGTGTAAGTTTGTTGTCCGAGTTCCATCCCAGGTATCCACAGTACTTGTTTCCTGACATCCGCGCACTTGGCACTGTGCAGAGGACCTTGAGTGACCAACAAAAACAATCTTTTCTTGTGAACTCACAGGATTTTCGCTTGATTGAACCCACCTTAAGTTCACTCTCTGAATGAAGCATTTTTACAATGAATGGGAGATTCAATTTGACATTGGCGCTGAATTACTAATGGAAGGTACTAGATTTGTGTTTATTGAACACAGAACTAGACAAAATTTTAAACATAATCAGAGTAAATAACCTTATACCAGGTTTATAAGTTTGCCCCTTAGTACATTATTGTGATATTAATTTGCAGTTCTTAAAAAAGCTTATAATTCATGCTAATTCACATAATTTCATTCGCTGAATATTATAAGTTAATTTTATAATTGCAAGTAAAGTGGTTCGAATGTTTAATAGCGTATGTTAATGTGTTGGTGTCCGTCAGCTAACGAAGTAAATATATTGTTTTTGTTTCCGTAACAACGCACAATAGAGTATTTTATTTGAAAACTATCTGTCACTCACACATAAACAAAGGGTATAGAAGATTTGAATGGACCCATCGTATGTCACTGTAACTTTCGTTTGATCACCTATAAGGAAATGTGGAATAATGTGAAAGCATGCCTGCTTTGACAGATATATCTATACAACCCTGTGTGTGGATATGTGGAAATCACTAACATTAGGCAGGCTAGTAAATGTCACACAATGTGTAAAGTGATTACTTAAACCAGCCAATGTCAGGTGACAAGCCCTGGTAAGTGTCTAGATTTTCAAGTATAGATATCGGTCGCCCTTTTTTAATTCCGTCATGATGAAATATTTTATTGTGGATTATTTATTTTTGTCTTAATGCCGTAAAAAAATATATTCAAGTCCGTTAGAAGCCCTCATCTAGATACATACTATGGATTTGTAAAAAAATGTTAAAAGGTGAAAAATCAAGGTTAAATAATGGCGGAATATTTGGAAGTAAAAAATAAAAACAAACGTTTCTTAAAGCCTGCACAAACTCGTTAATCTTCACTAAAATGTCTTCTCACTATTCCCAGACCGACATTGGATTTGGTTAGCCGTTCTCTGAATTCTTGGATTGTCTAGCTCGAAGAATGAGAATAGAAGAAAGGGACATAAAACGAAAAAAAACTACA
This sequence comes from Micrasema longulum, assembly GCF_059751315.1. Classification (NCBI taxonomy): domain Eukaryota; kingdom Metazoa; phylum Arthropoda; class Insecta; order Trichoptera; family Brachycentridae; genus Micrasema; species Micrasema longulum. The sequence continues at coordinate 1,227,976 of NW_028277807.1, read as the reverse complement.
TTACGTCACTTTTGGTTTTGTGACTCACGTAAGTTAGCATGCATGGTTTTGAAAAAACATAAATCTATCTTTTGCTTATGTCTGAAATTAATATACTACAACAGAAATGGAGAACATTTAAGAGAAGGAAACATAAAAAAGTACGGTTAGCAGTAAACATAATTTAATATGCATAACTTTTATTTAGAAACTTCGCTGGTCTGTCTTTAAACCTTATCTTTTTACTATGACATATAATAATTGTTGACTGTATGTTTCTGTAAAATAAATAAATAACATATCTGAAAGAGAGGGAAAACATTTTTGAGAAGGGAATATAGAGTCTAGGGCTTATGACCTGTCATTGGCTGGTTTAAGTGGCCACTATACACACTGTAACATTCACCATTCTGCCTATATTTGAAAATCCACATAACATCAACTCTTCCATCTGTTGACTTTTGTGAAGTAAAAGAGTTAAAACCTTTATCATGTGGGTGAGATTCATCCGGCTGAACCAATTCACCTACTAGGCAACGTCTGAAAACAATTTTCAATTTTTTTATACTTCTTCTTTTACCAGGTAGTTAATTAAACAATGTTTTGAGTATGTACAAATGCTTGCAGACTGGCTGGATTTTTTCCCTAAGGAGTTGTTCATATTTAAATTTGTTGCAACAGAGAGCGAAAACCTTTTTAAGAAGTTTTAACAACAAAAACAAAGTTAGAAACGTAAAACAGTCTTAAGCCAGTGTTCCGAGACTGCCAGTGAAATCACAAAAAATTCAATGCAATTTATCTGAAACCAAGGTATTTTGTGCAAAATTTCAACACTTTAGGGCACTTTTGGGCACCTACGCCTGTTTTATTGCAAAAAATCTTTTATTTTTAGATATTAAGCATAAATTATTTATTTCTGTTAACGAATAAGGAAAATAAAGTTGAATTTCTTCATTGAGTATCCATAACATAATAGTTTCCGCAAACAAGTTCTTTTACTGGTGTCATTATTATACACTTAACAATTTATATTACTTATTGTCCATAATCTCCCCAGGGTATAACAAGACGTTTACGTAAACGATCAACTTATGACTTGATGTGAAATACGCCAGTAAATGTTTATAATTATATTAGTAACTTGTACTGTCTTATTGAAATATTGTATATGATAATTTATTTCACGATTCCGCTTAGCACACTGGAATTTATTTTCGCTATTTTCCATATTCCTCGAAATCAAGAAACTGTGAAATTGCTAAAATAAGCCGTTGTAATGACTTAATTTGGTTAATATACATTCGAAAACACATGTTTACTTAACTTCCTAAGATCAAATTACCCGAATAAAGTATTAACATAATTATGACCTGCATATTATCTGCCATTGTCCATTAAAACTGACGTCAGTCGAATTTGTATTGATTGAAATATGCGTATCATATTTATAAGTAATTTGTAAAATTCCTTCGACGTAATTAAAAAGGTACGGAAAGGAAACACTATTTGTATCTACATAACTTCAAAATCGTTGAATAATTTGTTTGTTGGCTTTTATATAATTTCGAATTAGCATAAATGATTTTTAATCTAAATGTCAAAATCAAAATATTGTCAATTTCGTGATTTTTTCTAACTCGGATATGACGCACGGGATTTAAATATTCGTGCCAGATGCAGTGTTAGATATTTTTTTTTGCACAGTTCGTAAAGCTACTCTTATTGTTTCTGATATTAGGGATATCTACACTTTTTGTTCAAACTCTGGGAACCTATATTATTTATGAGGACGCATTCATGAATATGCATTGTATAAGTTATTTACAGTTAAGTTTTCAAAATGAATTTTTGAAAACGATTTAATAATCTGTGCTTGTTATTTAGTGCTAATCGATTGCCAATTTTAAGAGTAACAGCTCAGAGAGATCACGAAGGTTCGTCCCGTTAGTTGCAGTTCTTAGTAAGTTGCGTATTGCATAACAATGCACCGAGGGGGCGGAGGAAATTATAAGATTAAATCTGCGCTTTGGCGCATGGTGCAAACTGCAGCTGAATGATCCGCGGCAGTACAAGGAATGGGCGGAAGAATGCACGGATTGAGGATAAACAATATTAAAGTAATGAGATCTTTTGCATCCAGATTTTCGTAACATTGTCTTGCGAGTTGTGAATACTCACCTAGTGATCTGTGTCATCTGTAATTTGAATACTAATTTTAATCAACTACCTATTTCTCAGTTTTGCAACAAAGCCAAAATCGACACGGTGGATCGCGGTTCGCTACGATGTTCACTGATCTGATTATTTGAACTACAATTACGGAGATAGCATAATCGATTTGCCTTTCCAAATGTGTAATTTAAAGTTTTGTAATTTCAGTTAAATTTTTACTTAGATTCGTAACTGTTGATATCGAAAAAAATCTAAATAATTAGATGCACAGATTTACTACGTAAATTATTTTGTATCAACTCGCACTTAACTACTTTTTTGTTGCAGAACTGTGCTGTTTTGAAAAATGATATTGACAAATAATCGGTCAGATTAAACAATTGGCTCCGACACTAGCGCAGCGTGAATGGGTAGCCGTTATAAACTGTACTATTGACAAGTATTCAATGTAGCCTTTTCGTAATGTCTGTTTTACGAGTGTTCTAAACAGCTTGTCTCGGAAATCAGAACACACCAAAAATGTCGATCTATTTAATCCTTCTAAAGGGTATTTATTGTCTGTAGCGATCAGTGATCATGCGCACGGCTTGTGCCGTTGCGCGTTGTTGTGTAATATTGGGACATAATCTTATACTTACCTTGTGGAAGTGAATGCAAATTTCGATACAATTCTGAGTGATTAAATGAATGACATTATTTGTTTTTTAATGAAAATATATAACTTTTCTGTGTGGGTAATTTTGATAAAAAAGGTGCTCATAGACCGTTTTTGCCAGTAATTGTCTCCATAGATTTAAATAACTAGTGATTAAGCCACTTCAAAAATACTATGCATAAAAACATCTAATCGCTAATTTAATGAATACATTGTTCAACAATGTTTGAGTATATCCAAATGCTTGCAGACTGGCTGGATTTCCTCCCTGTGGAGTTATTCATATTTAAATTCATTGCAACAGAGAGAGAAAACATTATTGAGAAGGGAATATAGGAGTCTAAGCATTTACAAGGCTTATTACCTTACGATGAATGTTACACAGTGAGTAAAGTAGCCACTTAAACCAGCCAATGAAAGGTCATAAGCCTAGACTACCATTTCTCAATAAAGTTTTCCCTCTCTGTTGCAATAAATTTAAATATGAATAGATTGTTCTCCAAATATTGCAGGTAGAGGTATTTTTAAGCAACTGTAATTTTTCTTGTAAATCCTAGTATTACGTGTAAGATTGGACAGGATTCTATGTATTTTATAATAATCACTGCACAAAAATCCTATCCTGATATCAAATAAATTTATAAATTTATTGACTAGGAACAAAATAAGATGGATAATAAATTTAATCAATTTTTGTTGTTGTGTGTTTGAGTAGTAGGTAGTTGAGCAAATTTTCAGGTTGAATGATTGTGTGGGTGAATGCAGCTATAGTACCTACAGGAACTAAAACTACAGTGGCTATGTTTTAAGGCTTTATGCAACACCAACATAAGTAGACATTCACGACTCTCCTTTGTCATTTTCTACAGATTTGGCGTCACTATTTTCCTATTTCTAAACCGAATGAAAGCATAAAATTACATGCATGAAACTGCGAATTTGCACAAGGAACCTCCCAAATGTTGCAGTCATACTAAAAACGTTATGTCTCACGATTAAAATTACTTTTCAAAATTTAATTATGTTTGTCAACTTTAAAATGTATTACGTCAAGAAATTTGTCTTCTGAAACCATACTTTGTGACAAAAGTGAAAACATCTTTCCGTACATAAAAAATATTTGAATTAACAAAAAGTTTCATTAAAACTATGTATAAACGCATTTTGTCAATAATTTCAAAAACTGATAACTTGCAAGGTTGTTTCTCTGAATACAAAAATATATTACTTTTTTCTCTGCTGCATTGACATGCTTTTATACTTTTTAACTACTTTTAATTACCCACATTATATATGTTTATAAAATAAATATATTGCTGCTCTTATGTGTCATTAATTTTGAAGATGTTTTTTAAATAGACTTAAATTATTTGTCTTATATTTCACTTCAAGATTCTTCTCTTCGTTTCTTTGAATCCCTTAAAATATGTTTGTGTATATTTATGTTTTTCCTTTTTTTAAAAAATGTTATTTCTATTTTATTTTATTTTTACATCTGATCATGTTTTTTATTCTTTATTTTAATTCTTAACTTTTGCTTAATTTTACAAATGTTCTTCATTTTTAATATTATTTCCATTTGTAAATACTCACTACAAACTACAAACTTTAAAATAACTTTTTTTTTCTTAAATTTAAATTTTTAAACAACTTCCATTTATGCTTTTTTTCCTTCTCTTTTTTATACTTTCATTAATAACCTAACATATAATTTCTTTATAATATGGAAACTTCACTGGTCCATTAGAGTAAAGTCTAACTGTGTAAAATATTAAAATTTGTAACTGTACTGTATGTTTGTTAAAATAAAAAATAAAAATCAATAATCTATGTTAATACCCAGTCACTTCATATATAACGTAATCCTTATTGGTGGTTTATTGAAATAATTACAGTTGAATATAAATGAAATTAACTACAATATTAAAACTCCAATTAAATTTATGTACAACCAAAGGGATTTGTAAGAACCAACTTTACATAGCGCTGATTTTGTAAGCATTACATAATAAAATGATTAAATTATAAAACACTCAATAAAAAACTCAGAATCAGCTGTTTAATAGGTATCTGTAACAATAAATTAATCCAGATGTAGGTGTTTCAAAATAAACTGTAGTTTTCAAAAATTTTAATACACCAATTGAATAATTTATTTACTCATGAATCGACATATTCATTTCGTTAAATAAAAACGAAACTCGTAATGCCAAATCTCGATACTCTAGTAATGATAAAATCAATTTTAGCCAAATGTATATTTTTTGTTGAATGATAAGTGATGGATAGACTTACACGATTTAAACATTAATATTGATTTGAAAATACGAAAGAGTATTTATTTATCATATTTTTTGGATTCGTGAGTTGCGTAACAACATATTAGCGAATGTTTATAAATAAACTCGCTTACACAAACTTAGCAAAACGATAAATATGTCGATGGTATGCATGGCAGGCAAAAACTTCTTCTCGCACATATATCGACCTTCGACATGCCATCCGAATCTATTCATTGGCTCGGATAATCTGATGACATTTTACAATTTATAATGTGGAACTGGTCTACGATTATTTCTGAAAATGAGATTAAATCTTTAAGATATGAATTCACAGAATTTAAAAGGTAATATAAGAAACACAGGGAACGCTTAAAAATGGGAACAAATTTGTACCAATACAGTGTTTTAGAACCAGACCGCGAAACTTTAAAGGAACATTCCTCATTGTATTTTTTTTTTAATCCTATAATTTTTATTCCCAAAAACTTTTTTTATTTTTTTATCAATAAATTACAAAAAAAGGTACATGTTTTTTTGTATTTTTTTTATAATTTGAAAATTTAGTCAATTCTCTCGGACTAGCATACCTTCCCGAACCCCTATCCCTCTCCTACCCAGCACCATTCCCTTGTCTACCTCCGGTGCGCATCGCTTTGTTGGTCAACTGCGTTTTTTTATGTAGCGAAAGTGTAGGGGTTTGTGGAAGGGATGCTAGTCCGAGAAATCAAATATTTACTTCAATTTCAGATTATAAAAAAAAAAATCGAAAAAAATATTCAGTTTTTTTAAAAAGTATACCGCGAGGAATGTTCCACGAAAGTTTCGTGGTCTGGCCCTGAAACACGCGTGTATCTTAACATATTATCGGCCTAACTTTGTAAAACTCGTAAATCCCAAAATTACTTTTTTTTCATGGGACTGTAACAGTTTCTACTTCAATAGCGAACTGTAGCTAGGTTTTTTTCAATATACTTTTTAAATAATGCTACAATTTACGGATATAGAAGCATATATAATATTTAAAGTCTTACTAGAAAACCACAAAATATCATATTTGAGAATTTGTTAATTAATGAGTTTTACGAGTAAGGATGACGACAGTTTAGTGGCTAACTCAGAAATGCTAATTTTGAAGTTGTCTAGTCACAGAAATTACCCACCACGTGATATTGAATGCGCTGCCGTCACAAGAAAGAAGGACGTTTCTACATAAAACAAAAAACGGAGAAAATAAATATTTTGCTACTCGGAGATTGAAAAATACAACAAAAATTAAGGATATTATTATGACTTATAATTAGAAATCAAACACTGATTTGAGTCTACTGAACACTTTATTTTATTTTTACAAATATAAACATAAAAAAATAAAAACTTCTTGACAATTGTTTCGCCTTATTAGGGCATTTTCAAACGAATGTGAAGATTATTTGGATTGAATATCCTTATATAGTTATATAATTCAAGGTACTTAAGTAGAAAATAAAAATAATCTAGTAAATATGGAGTTCTACAAAATAAACACCAAATCAATCAATATATTATTATGGTTTAGCGGAATATATGTATTAATTTTGATAAATTTTACGTCAAATATTTAAAAATTAACGTTTTCATCTTCTTGTTAGTAAAAAAAAATACAAGAAAATATGTCATACTTCAATAAAAAGACGTTTCTAGCTAGAAAAATCCTTTTTATTTATTAATTAAGTAAACGTCTTTCTTTTTTGTGTTAATATGCCAATTGATTCTACTGAACTAAATAAAATAGACATTACTGGCCATTTACTGTTTTTCAAACTAGTAAACGCCGACTTGATGTTCTATTAACTTCAAAATTACTAGCAGATCTTAAACTCGATTGAAAACGAGTAGGTACATTTATTTCAGATGTTTTTAAAAACGAAATAGAAGAAAAAATAGGTATTTTAATCAGTCTTGAATAATTATATAAGTCAGAACAGCCTTTTATATTAATAAATCTTCAAGACTTTTTGCAGTTTAGTCTCATTTATTAGTGAAAATAATTAGGTTTTGGTTATTTTGGTAAGATAGATATATTTTTAGTAGATGCGTATTTGTTTTCTGATTCCGGATATGTATTTAACTCATTTTCGAAAAAAATGTTAGATGCGTCCTTCTTTCTTATGACGGCAGTGCGCACTAAATGAGGCTTATATTCTCCTAGTGAGATTATTTTTATGTTAAAAGTGAAAACTATACGATTTTTTTTAATGTGAAATGAACCCTCTTTAAACACGAACAGTTTACTCGTGTTTAATAATACGTAAACTTACATGTAATTTAATATAGATATTATCTACGTGTTTTATGTAAAATATGAAAAAACAGATTTATCCTACAATATCAATAGAATATTTATGACAAAGATTACAGGCGAAAATTAAAATATCCAAAAACGGAATATTTGAATAATTTGTGATTTTTCCATGTTTAGAATTTTAACTACTTAACTATTTATTTTGTGTAAAATCACAGGATTTCTATTATTTATTTTGATTGTTTTGAAAGTTTTTATAGTGAGTTATATACAACTCGTTGAAAATGGCCTCCAAAATTGAAATATTTGGGTATATTATAAGAACGCTAATTTTTATTTTTTATTTTGAAAATATATATATACAACGATAATTCTAAAAAAATAAGTGTAATAACTAATACAATAGCAATGAAACAAATCGATCACAAATTATAATAGAGGGCGCCGAATCGATAAATCACCGTAATTAAGGTTAAAAGGGTCATTTATAATCGTTAGGAAACCGAAATCGATCACGAATCGCAAAAGGCAAAAGGAATCGTAACGACTTCCTAAAAAGATTGTATAGTTATGCGCATGCGCAGTAGACAGTAGGCTGTAGTCTGTGTGCTGTAGGCAGTAGCGTCGTGACTCCTGGAACTTGAATGCTGAATGACAAGGAGTAGGTATGGTGTAAAGAAAGAGTCGACTTGAACCGAACGGAGTTGTCCTTGCTTTACCGGATACGTCTGGCCTACGGTTGACTTGTGGCTACATAGTTTGTGTATTCAAGAGTCCGCCCTGCAGGCTCAAAGCACAATAATTACAAGCGGCGAAAATAATGTACATATCGCACATCCGATAAAATAGTTATAAAGGTTGTGGTCCCGTGGTTAGTGTCACGGACTCACGAATCCGAGACTCGAGGTTCGAACCCCACTCTACCCCTACTAGATTTCTGTTTTCTAAAATCGCGTCATTTACAACTCGTTAAAAATGCCCCATAAATTGTGTGAATTATAAGAACGTAAATGTTTCTTGTAAAAAAATGATAAATAAAAATAAAACTAAAAAAAGTGCGTTTTCTAGGGGAGCTGAAAAACAAAATATCATAAAACTATTTTATAATTATTAGTATGGATAACTTATACAGCGCCATTCTCGTAATATAATAGCTCAGGGGCGCTTTACAAAATGATTCTATAGATAAGTAAATTTAATGGAAATTTAAAAATTGTAATTTAAGTAAAACATTTTATTTTGTTAACACGTGTGACGAATTTATTCAAATAATTTAGAGAACACACTATGTAAAGCGCCCTTGAGGTTTTATATTACAAAAATGGCGCTATATCATTAATAATTACATCCATAATAATTACAAGTGGGTTTTAAGTTTTTTCCGAAACATAACTTCACTCTCGCACCTCTGCTGGGAGAGCATTCCATGCCATAAGGCCTGCGATTGCAAATGCGCGTTCACTGAATTAAGTGCGCTGTTAGCGTAGAGGTATAATATTTTTTTCTCTCGTCGTAGACGTACACGATCTACTTCACACTCTTTAAAACAATTTCGACGTATCGTTTATGTTTAAATTTTTAGAAAAAAGGTTTTTTTTCTTTTACAAAGGCGTTTATACATTAACACTCGTACGGAATACTTTGTACCCACATTTACCTCTTTAGATATTACTTTCATTGAAAGAAATAACATATATAACTCACTCATTGCAAAGTTCCTTTACATGGTTACACATAAAACCAGTCTGATCCTTGGCATACCGCGGAATAAATTAATATTCATTATCATACCAGGGTTTTAAAGAATTGCATTTATTAAAAGTTTTATTTAAAAAAGTTTTTTATTTGATTCAATGTCAAACAAACGATTGTTCCTAAAATGAACTAGCTAGAATCGTATTTATTAAATATTCGCATAAAAATGCATAAAACTAAAATTGCCAGTATTTTGCGTATTTAGATGTTTTTTAAAAATTATTATTTCCATAATTAATTCATTACGATTATCAATAATTCCGAAAAAGTCATCAAAGTCGTTGAAGAATATGCATATTCAAACATGGGCATAATTATGGATGTTATACAGTGTGTAAAGTGCTCACTTCAACTAGCCAACTAGGTCATAAGCCATGTAAATCCCTAAACTTCCATAAACCCTTCTCTAAAATATTCTCCATCTCTGTTGTTATACTATATGAAAGTATTTACATTAAAAATAATATTACCACACTTTTTATAAAAAAATAACTTAGGTGTATACATATTTTTATATCATCGTCATCATTCTCCTTTCCTCATCCTGTGGTGCCTAGAGCAATGCACTGGTAAAAACCAAATGCAGCGTATTTGTATCATCTGTTATATGAAGGAAAGGTGATCAGTCTTAGGTTTCAGGTGTCAGTCCAGGAACAATAAAATATTGCAGTAAAAAACACCTTTAAATCAGTATTTAACGTCCACCCTGCCAGCAATCTAACCCAAGACAAATTTTCATTCGACTCCTTTATCAGAATTTTTACCTGAGAGTAGCCATCGAGTCAAAAACACTTGTCAAGTGTTCTGGTTCTATTTTACACACCAAACTACATATATTCTCAACCGCCCGGACACAGAATTATATTATGTGTATAGGTGTTTCATTCGCTGAAAAAATTAATCCGATGCGCTCTATATTATTCGTATGACCCAGAAATATGACAAAATAAATTGTTGCTCTCAGTACAAATACTGCGGAAAATTCTAGAATGTAATAAATCGCTTATTTTGTAAACTTTTGGTTCAAAAATTTGTTACACACTTTGCAAATATGCAATAGCCGAAAACTTTTAAAAAAATTGAATTGAATGGAATCTATGAATACTACGAATACAGCATTTTGACCTTAAGTGCAGTTCCTGTTTCACACCTATACTAATTAGCCTTTTATAGCACTTTGTTCATATTTTTTAAATGTCCCAGTGTTTCATATTACCGTGTTTGGAAACTGGTTTTGGCTACACCTTGCGAGAATTCTTCGCCAAATAGTTTATAATCCGCCTTAAATAATTTATTCATCTATTCGCATAGACAATGTCACTATTACCTCCAACCCGAAATTTAGCATAATAACATTTATTACTGAACATTAACCTTTTGACCCATTAAAATATTCTTCACCATGTTAGCATTTAGGTATACGTAGTTTTAATGTAAGTAAAATCACATGGAAGTTGGAAGCTGAAAACAGCTTCTTCAAAATGTCGCATTTTTTAATGAAAATATTGTTGCAAGATATGTTTATCCCCCGTGGGAATGCAGAAATATCCGCCATTATTGCTCCACTGAACCAAAATCACCTAGTTACCTAATCTCTTGCCCAAACCAGGTATTCGAGATGAGTATAAATTTGATGAACTTATGTACGTTATAGTGTATCAATCGAGTCATGGTCAATATCTTCTCACGGTCTGGATCCGGACATTTTGATGTCACTGAATTGAGAATTGTTCAATTCGTAATTTCTGATTCGTTTTGCGCAGCCAGAAAACTCGAATTTTCTGATCCGACCTTCAATAATATGCTGAAATATTTAAATCACCATGCCAGATCAGAAATGAAATCTACTTTAATTCGAGAATTTCAATTATTTTCTTATTTCTCTTGTCAGACTGGATTAAGGTCGCGGAGATCACCGCGGAAATTGAGCTGAATGGGTATGATAGATTATTGTGCTATATGGTCTTGCATCATTTCGATGATGCGCGTCATTGCGTTTTAATATAAAATCATTCAAGTCTAAATATTAAAATCTTTGTTATTGGCTCGTTAACGCGCTTCAGAGCTTATATGGATATCAAAAATATCTACTGACATACACCGCCCGTTGATATTATTTCATAAAAGGCAAAAAGGAACAAAGCAAGGAAAAAATTTGTTAACTCTCTCTAAAATTTATTTTACGAGTACTTTGTATCTGTATTTATATGTATAATTCCTCTGTACGTGTGATGTCACCGTACTCCTCCTAAACGGCTTAACCGATTTACGTGCGGCTTTCAGAAAAATATAGATTTTTGCGCTGTGCGTGTTTGTAAATATTAAAATCTTCAATCGAATATGTAAAAAAAGTTAGGAGCATAAATGTTTTATTCATCGATCTACCAGGGTTGCATTCGAAGAGAATGCATTTGCAAAAAATGGAAAGATGTTGTTTTTTTTAGTATAAAAAAAGTTTGTTTTTGTGAATCTCAATCAGATTCTTTCCTTAAATTCCTTATAATTTCTACCCATTTATTTATTTTTATTGTATTTTTGGTAATACTAAAATAATATTAAATTCAAAACATTCATTTAAATCGTATTCCTATATAAGTACACTCCTATGTTGGTGAGAAGACCGGAGTTTGACGTTTGCAAAAAGAATACCATATTTGAAAAAAAAAAAATTTTTTTTTGGAATTCAACCATAAACAAGTACCTAGGTACCTACTCAAATTCAATATTATTCAAATATTTAAAAAAAATAGTTTCGGAATTTAATCACAAACAAGTACCAATGTACCTACTTATCAATGAAATGTCTTTTTCCAAGGTAATAAATAGCAGGCAAGCCAACGTTCGGGCAGGACAACGTCGGTCGGGTCCTCTAGTATCCTTATATATACATATATAAAAAAAAAAAACTTGAAATACGTAGGTATTCCAAATAATGATAAGTTCCATGTAACAATATTGTTTTTCAAAAGCAACGATAAGTTTACATACGTTTTATATACATAGATACTCGCAATTTGTATAAATAAGGCTGTCGAATCACATAATAATTTTAAAAAAATATGTTTAATCAATGTAATTTTTGTGATTGATGTTTTGTTGGCTATCAAAAAGCGTTTTGACGGTCACGTCATCACAAATTCCAATATGAAAACAGACACTTTAAGAGCTTAAATATGTTCGAGACTTTGGTTAGATTTGCTAATCAGACGTGATGCTGCAGAACAATATATCACAAGGGTTATTGCTCTTATTACGACACGTAAACACGAAGAAGAACTGATGACTTTAATAATGTAAATTTAATCGTAAAATTAACATTATGCTCTCAAAAGCGTATTTAGCATTACATTAGCCAATACGCAATTAGCTCATGATTTCTGAGTAATTATAATTAATAAATATAAATGGATGCTGATCATCATATCACATGGAGATGCGGTATTGTTAAACATGTCAGTTTCATGTTCAGGTCAAGAAAAGGTCACGTAAAAATGATACCCTCATAAATCATATTAATTTGAAACAGGATGTGGCTACCTTGGTATAGCGTCACCGTAAGGATGATCAGAATTAGTACACTAGCAATTACAAATTCGTTGCACACGTTTAATGCTACATATCGTTAAATAAAATAGTGGAACCTATAATTTTATATCAATGATATATTTGGGGTTGACGATACTACATTTTTTTACATCATTATTTATATTTTTATTGACTGTTTCAGTATTTTTTTAAAATGTTAATATTAAATTGTTTACTACATGAAATCAATTTTTGGGAATTTGAAACAAAAACTGTTTCACAACTCAAGTTATTTATGTAAATTTTCTTTACATTTTTGAAGTACTAACTCATCTTCAATAACTAGATGGGGTGCAGCAAGGTGTGGATGCTATTGGCATTAGGGACTGGAAGAGGGTACAAACCAGGATAGAGAGGGATGGCGACGAATGATGAAGGAGGCCAAAACCAACAGCGGGCAGTAGAGCCAACGATGTTTATGAATTATTTAGGAATTTGTTCTTTTTTCAAATCATAAGCTGAGTTTCGTTTTACACAACACAGCTATTTTACAAAAATTGACCACAAGTTAACGTTTTTTATACTAGGACAAACGGTATCTTTATAATTAAATTATAGAATTCTTAAATAAGTTAAAACATATGTCTGCAAAGTTCGATAAATAGGTGTCATCAATGTATCTGCATAATATATTAATAACAGCTCCGTACTTTTATCAAAGCTACATGCTGGATTCTAGATTAAATAATTCATTTGTTTGTTTAATTTCATGGCTCAAGAAAGTTTACTATTTATTTTTTATTTATATGCGCCCAGGTGGCGTTTACATGGCAGGTATAAAATTAAAATTAAAGAGTTTTATGGTATAACAAGTTTATATGTCGTCACGTATATAATAAACAACAATGAGGAAGTATCAAATGTCATTATGCTTCACAAATATTAAGATAAAATACTGCAAATAAGCAGGTCGATACATAATTAAATGTATTGGAACAGTTTTAGGAAAACAATTGAAGTTTACAGTAGTTATTATTTTAGTGTAGATAAGCAAAATACAAAAAGTCGGGGTGATTTTTATAGCATTCGAATAATGAAAATTATTTTGATTTTATCGCTGTAAGAATTTTTACTCTTAAAACTGACAATGGAAAACGAAACATCAATCATACTCATTTCCGAGCCGGTGTAATCTGACGATTGGAGAATTTACAAAATATTCTGTCTACCAAACGCCACACGAAAATTAGAGTGCCTTATTAATTCTAACTACAAAACACAGTTGTTTAATTACTAAGCAATGTTTTAAGTATGTCCAAATGTTTATAGACTGGCTAGATTTCCGCCACTTAAATCAGACAATAACAAGTCATAAGCCCTGTAAAACAAATCATAAGCACTGTAAAACAAATCAGAAGCCCTGTTTTTAAAAGTGTGTTCTGTCGCAACAAATTTTGATGGTTATTTATTCATTAACGCTTCAACAAACTTTTTTAATATCATGTGAGAGCATATTTTTTTAATTGGGTATTCAGTGGATAAATCAAGGAACTAAGATAAAATCAAAATAATTACTAAACTTCTAGAAGTGGTGGAGGTCCCCGAGTAACACAAGTATCTCCTTGTGCAACACGCCACATACCGCAGTCTTAGTTTAAATAGAGTTAGAGAATCGTGCTCAGATGATGAGTAGTGTTACAACACCTCTCTTATATTACCATAATGAATTCGTGTCACTGATTGCTGATATTGAGGTGGAAAGCGTGCAACCCTTCAAGGAACTTCACACTACTATACTTATCTACACTAGCCTAGTGCATTAGACATTTAAGGAAGTTTCTAGAATGTCCACAGAAAAGATACGCTTCAAAATACCACATATGCATACGACCTTTTTACACTTGAAATATTATTTAAAATCAAGTTTAATGAATAATTTAAACGTGGTTTAAAGTTCCTCATGTCACCATCGTACCCATAACTTTTTTACTGTTCATTTATTGATTTTATTTTACTTTGCATTCGCCTCTAATTAACAACTGATGATTTTTTTTAAATTAAAACGGTATTTTTAAATATAATTTCATTAATACTACGTGATTTGTTTAACAAAAAATCTACAGCTCAAAAATGAAATCCTTTTGAGATAGAAATTTATTGCATCAGAGAGAAAAACTATTATTGAGAGGGGAATATGGAAGCCTAGGCGTTTACAGTGCTTATGACAGGGCATTGGCTGGTTCAAAAAAAGGTATCTTGACTTTTATATTCTCTTCTGAAAATGTTTTACCTATCTGTCGCAATAAATTTTTATCTTAATTACTCGAGTAAATAAGTTTTGTCGATCCTTTTTAAGGCATTTAATAGGATATTGCTAAAAGATGTGAGTATACTTCTATATCTGATACATTAGCTAAGACTTTCCAAGATCTGTATACAAACTGTAAGGCAAAAGTCATAGCTCATAATAAATTGTATAAGAAAATCGCAGCAAGCAGTGGTATTATGCAGGGATATAGCTTGGAGTCCCTTTCTTTTCAACCTCATAATGGACGGAGTCATATAAGAAGTAGCTGGCTTGGGAATGGGCTACTTAATGGGCAACAAGGTTATAAATCTTATTTGTTATGCCAATGATGCGGCAATAGTGCGGGGAAAAAGCGGCCGAATTTGAAGACGGCTTACTTTTTTTAAAAGCCAATCAATAGGCTCAAGTAAGCCCTAATAGATTGGCATTAATGAGTAATACTTTATCTTAACAGTCTTAAAATATATTTAAATTTACAAAATGTATAATTAACAAAATATATAAATATGGCATAATCTAGGCGGAAATGGCAAGTGTGACACCGAGTCAGGAGAGACAACACTGCTTGCTTCTTAAATGCCTGCCCTTGCTGTAGGAACACATCGACAGTACCGTTTAGTGAGATTTCGTTCACTGTTCTGAAGATCCTTGGCAGAGGGGAAAAGAATCCAATGTTAGTTTTATAATTTCCCACAGCAAAGACATAATTGGTACGCAAGTTACGGCAAAGGACAAATTTTATCTTGTATCATAAAGGTTTAATAAGTCTATCTCAGTTTCTAAAACAAAAAGTTTGGTTAAAACAAGACAAACTTAAAGGTGTTAGGTGTTTATTGACAATGAATCAATAGAACAAGTCGCAAGCTTCAGATATTTAGGTATTGATACATCCAGCCATAATGATTTGTACAACGTCCGAGATCAAGTCAACAAAGCCTCTTGAGTGTCAGGATGTTTAATAGAGATAATGTGGAAAAATAAAAGCATGCGAATTGACAGCAAAGTTAGAATATATAAGTTAAACATGTGTGAGACCCATCTTGACATATTCCGTAGAAACACGAGCGGACACCCAAGAACGAAGAACCTGTTAAGAACATCAGAGATGAGTGTCATCAGATCGATTAGCAGAAACGCTCTGCGCGACAGGGTTAGAAATAACTTTATACGAGAAACGTGCTAAATTGAAGATATAGTGCACTGGAGCAGATCCCGGGGAAGATTCTGAACAGCGATAGACTGGTGGCTATAGTAGCCAAAGAATTGCCTTCCAGACGGCACCCACCTGGAAGACCCCCTTAGCGATGGAAGGATAGTTGGGCCTCATCGCGGGAGACTGAGTAGTCTAAGTAGAACAGATTTTCAGATCTACAAGAAGACAAAGAAGAAGAAGAAGGAATTACGTCAAAATAATAGGTAAATAAATATGAGATTTTTTTATTAATTAAAATAACAAAAATAATGAGAACTGTCTTGAGATGGTCACCCCACCAAAGCACTTAGACTTGTTTATATAAAATAATTTTTGCATTTCATGTTTTGTATTTGTATCCACACAGTGTCTCGATAAATATATGTCATATACTAGTATATTTGGCATTTATGCGGATGTTGGGCCACCGGGAACTGACAGTAGCTTGTTACTTGATCTAATGTCTGCACAGTAGTTAAGTATGTGAGATGTACTAATAATATAATTTTGTTTTCTTTTTCTTATTTTTTTTCTTACTGTTATTTATGTATGTGTGGATTTAAGTATGAAAATGTATTATTTTACGTTTATTTTTTAGACACCATAAGTATATATAAAATCATGTTAATGAATGCCTCGACACGGGTTGTGCCCAGTGAGGTATTTTTATTAAAAAAAAAGTGTTATGTGAAACGTGAAATAAAAAAAATAAATAATAATAATAATAATAATTGGCCCTTTTGTAAAGTTGCTACATGTAGCTCAGGAATGAATGCCTTTCCATAGTCGATATGTTATGCATAAAAACTTTTTCTAATTGTTTTTTTGACTAATTAAAGCCTGCTTTCTTCGAGGGGCATCTTTAGATGTCTGTCCTTAGATTTTATTTATGACTTGTAAGAAAAATTTAAGCTTTAACCAAGTTACACACATTAAAAGTTATGACTTGATTGAAAATTGATGATAACAGTTTTTTTTTATAATTTCATTTTCAATGAACCAATAAAGTATAGTATTTCAATACAGATTGCAAATCAAATTATCATTCAACTATCGATAATTTCACCACTTGGGCCATTCAATAATTAAATTTGTAACGGGAAAATGACTGCGCATGAAACAAAGAATTAAGTTATTAAATAATCATACAAATTATAATCTGCATAGAAGGATTTGTAAGAAAATAATTACTGTTATTGTTATTCTGTATTATCGATTTTATAATTATTCTAATGACAGGGGTAAGCACAGAGCTACTACGTAATTATTTTGAATCATGATCACCAAAATTACACTGTTTTTTGAAGAGAATTAAAATAACTGAAATGGAGGGCATAAAATTATTTCAATGGGGAAATATCACATACTATGAATACCGATAAAAATAAATTAAATGAATTTAGAATAATTCATTGTATTTTCAAAATCAATATGAATTTTGTGAAGAAATATTTTCATATAAAAATGTAAAAAAGAAATTTAATAAAAATACAAATAATAGAAAAACGCGAAGTGAATGGCCTTGGTTGTTGTGACGTCGAGATTTGTGATAATGTTCCGAAAAAAACTTCAATGGCCACATTTATCAACATTACTGTTTTTTTTTAATTTCTCAGGAACATATTTAAAAATAAATAAATACGCCACGGTACTGATCACTGAAGAAATAAATAGGTAAAATACAATAAGTTTTAGTTAATTATTGTAAATAACGACTCAATTATTTTTCTATGTCTACTGAGTTCTAGGCGTACTCGTCTCTTCGCCAGGACACTAGTTAAACTAACATGCAAATCCCATCGTATGCCTTTACCATAGTTATTTTACAGACATGTAAAACTAACATGCTTGTAGTACACATGCTATTAGTAGCTTTCAGCTATCACTATGGTGAAGGTGTATAGTGAGATTTGCAGTTTAATAAGTGTCCTGGCAAAGAGACAGGTACCTACGTCTCGACACCGGTAGCTATTGAGAAGTCGGCATGTGGTTATATACGAATATTAACTAATATTAATTAAAATGTTTGGCTACAAAGTTAAGTAATAGGTAAAAGCTTAGTAGAAAACAGTTAAATATTTAAAAACATCTAATTAAGAAAAAGTAGTGTTTACCGTACTCGACTACCATGCATAAAGTCCCAGGTTCAATTTCCGTGGTCAACACGAAATATTTATACCATATATGGAATATTTTATAGTCTCAGGAATGGAATTTCAGCGTTAAATTGATCACATCACCTTTATGTAACAAATAATCCATATACACTGCAGTTGGTATAGCAATTTAGTCCCCTATGTACTATTAGTTTTGGATAAGAAAAATGTGATGATGATTAAAGAATGTTTGTTTAATTTTCATATTTAAAAAAAATGGTTTCTCGTGGTTGTGATCCCAAATATTAAATGTTATCGGACCATTTTTAACGAGTTTATGTATAAAACGGGCTGTCAGAACACGGGAACAAAGTTGTAAAGCTGGGTTCTCGGATCTGTAAGTCCGCGACTCTAGCCACGGAACTGCAACCCGGTTCTTATGTGATTACAACGTCAAATATTGGACTCTTCTAGCAAGTAAGCTGTTACAATGTAGAAGATGCTTTTAATACGGGTAAAGGTAATATATACGTATTTTCAGAGACTTAGTTCAATTTAAGAGTCACGGTTGCGCCCGAAGACTAAAGGGCCGCAAGTAGATCACCCCGTGATGTCGAACTTGCACACGTAAGTCGTGATACGTTTGATCTGTTATTTCGTAACTTGCACATTACGCATAGTTACATATATTTACCGAATGTTTCATAATGCTAGCTATGTAATAAAACGCCATAATGTGTGCCATTGTTACACATGCTTATTTTAGGAATGTTTGTGCATAATTAGTTGGCGGGAAAGCACGTACTAGAGCTAATTATTTGTGATATATTATTAGTTAAATTAAAGTTTATCGTGATAATATTTTAAGGTCATGAAATTAATATCAATCGATGTGAGAAACATGTAACAAGGTTGAAATTAACTACTGACATTTCTTGGTGGAAATATATATTAATTAGATTTTTTTTCATTTTCTAAATTTCTGTTGTAATGTGCTGGTTATATTCAAATATGCCCCGGAATTTGTAATTGAAAAAAAGACAGAAATCACTTTAACTCGTAGGAAAACAAATTTATGTTTGTATTGATATATATAAATGAAATATGAGTATATATATTTTTAACCCGGCACGGCGGGATGAACTTTTTTCATCTCTTTGCGCGTATTGCATTATTTTTATAAATTAATTTTATATTAGTAAAAGAAAACTCACCTCATTCCATCAAAGCCATCGTCAGATCCATTGATGGTAAGCACAGGAGCCCTGGCGTAGGCCTTTGCTACTCTTCTGTTCCTCTCCAGCACGATAACTTTGGCCCAGATCTCATCATCAATTTGTGTCCATTTGTCTAAAACTTCTTGTATGTGTTCCTGAAACAATCGAACGGGCGAAATTAGTCCAAGGGCAATTGATCGAGTCGAAATACTTACACACGGTGAAATTATCACGATTTTGCTATTCTTAATACAGCTCAAATACCATTACTGCTATGTACAGTACACGTAGGTAGTTATCTACTTAATTTTTTTATGAGGCTTAAGCGTAGTCGTTTTGTACCTACATTTGCATGATCATGATTGTAGTAGTAATGAAATAGGAGAGTTTACATAAATTAAATTACAGCCCGAGTATTTGTACCTTGTACCTAAGGGTGCTATCACCATCGTTGTGAAGCACATGGGTTTATATTTTGAAGTGAGTGTCTAAGCTTAAAGTTCCTATATGTGTGATTTATCTCAAGCTTAGGTGGTTCCATGATAATTCACTTCTGTTCTCGGCCTGTTATGTTGCATTTTTTTTTATTTTTAATAAATAGATGTAAAAAATACTTAAGAGGATACGTATTCATATTTTAAATACATATATACAAACGCAGAATGCAATAATTCAGTAAAAGCTTTTTCCTTTAATGGATTTAATTAGATTAGTAGTTTGGACAAGTTGAGTCTCGTAATTTATTTATTTGTTCATTTCATTATTTGATATCCTGTAGGTATTCTTTCTAATAAATAACATAACAAAAATGTAAGAGTTGATTTACATTTTAGTTATGTTATGGTAGAATCCAGTATTTATTTGAAAGACGCGTACAATGTGTAAATCGATTATGTTTATTGATTTAAAAAAAAAAACAGTAGCAATATTAAATGACAATATACTACATTAACAACTAAAAGTACCCGCCAAAAAAAATGGATCATAAAATTATAATTAAATGTTATATTATTTATGTTTTTTTATATGTTAACTTTGTGAAATAGCACTCTAAATATAAACTATTTTGTAATTTAACGGCACAGACAATTTTAAATTAAATTATTAGATCACAAGTTTTGGGTATTTAGAATTAGCAATCATGATGATCGAAGTCAATATAAACATAAGAGTTTTTATTTACACCTGATGTTGGGTTATTCTAAATACCTGAAACTTGTTGTCTTCTTATTAACATAAGACTCATGTGTGGCATAAAAGATAAAGTGTTTTATTTATTTTATATATAGACACATGTTTTTCTTTTATGCACAATACATTATTTTACTAGGGCTATAGTCGGAACCAATTTGATCAGTCGAAATTAGGCAGAATAAATATTTAACCTTCATTTTAATGGTGCGCAAATCTATTGTGACTAATTTAATATTGATTTAGAACGAAACGAAGTAATTTAGAGCAAATCGTGACGTCAAAGTAAATTCTAAAGTCAATTCATTAATATCTATTTGCTATAAGTTTTGGTCAATAGTTTTCGATCGAGGACAAAGACAACAACATGAATTTAATTGGAATTCAAACACGTTTGGTAATTACGAGTTTAAAAATAAAGAAATTAAAATTGCACAATACAAAGTTCATTAAAAATATTAATTACTTATGCCAAAATATACAATACCCACATTCATTGAAATTTTCAAATATGAAAAAATATTTCGGTCATATTCATTTCTATAACAATCAATTGCCCTTATTAAAATAAAAACAAAATAGGACATTTTTTAAATTGAAAAATTAAACAAAATAAAATGAAGTAATTTGAATCGTTTTTTTTACATATATCTTTATATATCTTTCATATATCTTTTTTACTCTATATCTATTTTTTAACATATATCATCATTATAAAGATTTTCATTATTTTGAACATTTCCCTGCACCACAACAGGCCAAGAGGCCCAATAACAGCGGTGAATTACATCACAGAGTATCCAGAGTTGGGATATATCACATTCAATTTTTGTTTTCTCACCAGGAATCGAACCCTGAATCTTTCTTGCGTGAGTCAAGTGTCTTAGTCATTGCGCCACCGGGGCCGTATTTATTTGTTATTAATTTATTTTATCTACATTTTAGACAGATCACCCAAATATGGAATAAAACATCTAATTCTAATATAAAAATAAGGTAATTTATTAGAAAAATTCATTCTTGTCACATTTTAAGTTAGATCTAAATTTGTTGCAACAGAGAGGGAAAACATTTTTGAGAAGGGAATATGGAAGTCTAGAAATTTACAGGGCTTATGACCTGCCATTGGCTGGTTAAAGTGACAACCTTAACTGGTCAATGACAGGTCTAAAGCCCTGTAAATGCTTGTTGCAGCAAATTTAGATCTAAATAACTCTCTACGGAATCCAGCCTGTCTAATACAAATTTATGAAAATAAAAAAAATAATGAAGTTAGTGCGATCGACAATTTTAATTACTTTTTAATTATGTAGTGACGTAACATACCATCCGTGTAAAATTAAATTGATTTTTTTTATTAAAGTAACATTTTCGTAACCAGAAGCTATTATTTCTTGACATGAATCCACACTATGCTTAAATTACATTTCAAAATGATAAATAAATAAAATTGAACTTTGAATAAAAATCGTGAATAAAAAATGAAAACGATTTAACGAGGTGTCATGACTCAGGTGTGAAAATTGTAAAGGAAAAATAATATTGTATGTGATAAATATCCTTGAATCGGAACACGCGTATGAAAGTATTTTTTATAAAATTATCCACGCAACGAAATAAGCTATTTAGATTACATTAAGGTTTAAATTGTAAATCCAAGGTCGTAGTCAAACACGTATTTTTAAGCTGATAAATAATTAAGTATCACATGCCAAACTATCGAGAGCACAAAGCATGTAAGTACGTTATACTCTTAGAGTAATAACACGCCACTGGCTAATAGAGTCGCCCATACGGACAAAAACCATTCTATGATAATAAAAATAAATACTTAAAAATTTCATTGCCCGTAATGTCAAAAGACAACCAAATTACTTTTTAGTAATGTTAAGGACTGTATTAAGGTTTTAAATTAAACAAAAAAAACTTTTGAATTTACTCAAATATTAACAGGTGATGGAGCTTTTAGTGAGTACCTATTTAGATTTTAAATAATCAATTTAAACGATATCCTTGTGACAACGCTTCTATACAAGATGTAGAGCATCTATTTTTCAAGTGTAATATTTTCGAGAGGGAAAGATAAAATAAATTACTTAATCCGTAATAAAAACTGAAAACTGTTGTAAATACATATTTTGTAGCAATATTTGTAAAGCACCGTAAAAAATCCTTTCATGAAAAAGTAAGGTTGAACTGAAATAATTGTTAATGCAAATACATAACATGTTAATTAATACTTGAAGATGTGATGACCTTACTATTATTGTAAATGGAGAAAATAACTACTAAAAATGCAGAATATCATGTTTATAAATAGGGTTAAAACCATTGAAAACTTTGAAATACCAAACGTTTATTATTGCATTTGAAAGAAAATAAACTTTCTTAATTGTAGTTTGTATGAAAATCCTAATGAAATACTCAATCCGTAGTAAAAAGTTAAAATTGTTGTAAATACATATTTTATAGCAATATTTCTAAAACATTGTAAAAAATCCTTTCATAAAAAGGCAAGGTTGAATTAAAATACATGTTCATGCAAAAAAAATACACATTAATTAATACTAAAAATACCAAACTGTAATTATTACTGTAAAGACCATAAAAAACTACTAAAAAAGTACAACTATGTTTGTGAATAGTGTAAAAGCCATTGAAAACTTTAAATGCCAAACATGTATTTTAATATTAGAATGAAGGGAACATTTGATATTGTTATATGTATGAATATTGTAATGAAATACTTAATAAGTAAAATGTTATAAAACTGTTTTTAATACATATTTTGTAATACTATTAGTGGAACATTGTAAAAAATCCTTGCATAAATCAGCAAGGAAATGAATTAACGGATTGTAGTCGGGGCCTAGGTGCTAATCCAGGAAATATGAAATATAACAGTTTCAAAAACCTTTAAAATAAATCAATCAAGAATGGTAGACGAATGCGTCAATCACTACACAAATCGAAATCTCCACTCGATTGCACCAATTAAAGACTTTTTCCTAAGAGCAGTCATCTAGTCAAAATCCCTCGTGCAGGATTCTGGTTCTGTTTCACAAAGAGAACTGTATTCTTTGGCGCTGAGTAAGATCAATATCAAATATTTATTAAAATAAGCTTTTACACTGCGGTATTTCACATTCTCGGACTGGCACCTGAAGTGTAAGGATGATCAGCTTACCTTCATGAAACATGTGATCGAGATACGCTGCATTTGGTAAATCAATGGAGTGCCCTATGCATCACCGGGTGCGGACAGCGTATGATGATGAATTTTTTGGTTTTGACTTTACTTACAACGTTCAGTTAATTATATTCGTAAAAAAAAAAATCTTTTAATATGTCAAATTGTTCATACTTTTACGGCATAATGTACATCGATATAAGATTTGTATGTCTTAATAAATGAACGCTTGCAATTGGATGTGGTTTTTTGTATGGGTAGATATCTAAATAGGTACGAAGGTGTGTGTTGGATTTGTTGAATCCAAAAAGAAACATATTGAGGTAGATATCCGTTTTTATTTATCTGTATTTCTTTTTATTTCGTATAATTTTTAATTTTTTGAAATAATATAACTTCAACTAACTATAACAGTGCAAGTAACTCCCCAGGCCCAAAAGCTAGTCTCTTTTTTGGAAAGTTACGCTAAAACATATCAAAATATGTAAAAGTAGATTGTATCTACGTACATTTAAACGTATTGAATGATTTGTTCGATATAATACGCTAAAAAATTCACGCATGCGCTGTTGTCGATTTGAGGTCTCAGTTGGAATAAATTACAATAAAAAGTAAATACATAATATACATAGTACATAAGTGGGTCCAAATATTCCAAATCCAATAACTTTCTCTATGCGTTGAACTGTGCGGTTATTTGTAGGCACTTTAATTACCGATTCGATTGAGTACTTTCACGAAAGTAGTTCTCTATTAACCGTACCTTCGCTACTTAGCGCTCTTAACACTTATCATTTCCCATCAAAATTAGTTTGAGATACTTCGCTGGGTGTTTATGAATGTTTTAACTCACTTAGCGCGAATAATGGCAGTTAGGAGAAGTTACAGTATTTACAAAGAAAGTGTTAATAAACGCATGTACCTTTATACAAGAAGATGTGATTGAACAAAGTGTGCAAATGAAAGTTTACATTAATCTTCACTTATCTTGTTTTATCTAATTTACCGTAAAAAATAGAGATAATTATATTTTTTAATATATTTTTTCAACTAGACGTTCAAAATATGAATATATGGTACGAGGAATAAATATGTTTTGTGCGAAGGTGATTTGCTGCATTATAAAATACATATTTTTGTATTACGTTGATTAGACTTTACATTGAAAATTAATTACCAATGTGAATGTACGTAGCTCGTATATAAATTTGTTTAAAAAAAGTATTTAAAAAATATTGAGTTTTTTTACTAATAAATATGCCATTTAAACGGTTTTGCTCTAAAATGATTTTACAATAGTATTAATTTCAATATAAATATATTACAACAGAGATGATGAACATTTTATAGAACGAAACATAGAAGTCTAAAAATTTATAAGGCTTATGACCTGTCATTGACTAGTTTAAATGGCTCATTTGTAAGATTCTCCGTTCTGTCTATGTTTGAACATCCATATTCCTTTAAATCTTCCATCTGTCGATATTTGTGAAGTTAAACATGTGAAGTATTTGTAACATTTCACTGAAATAAAACAGTAACAATGTGAAAAAATAAAATATCTCCGAAGACACTAAAAAAGAAATCACTCAAATAAATATTATTTATTTATTTATTTTACAGAAACAAACAGTCAACAATGATTAAAAATAAGGTTTAATGACAGACTAGCGAAGTTTCTAAATAAAAATCATCATAGTAGAGTCATAGAGTGTAGTCGTAATCATCATAGAGTGTGTTTATATTTATTCGATACATAATTAAAGAGGAAGAGTCTAAAACTGGTAGTCCCAACATAGAAAAGATTCAGCCCTCCTAGTAGGCTGTTCCACAGACCAATCATCCTCCATGCATGCATATTCAACGGTGAATTTGTCCTGCTTTCCGACGGCACAAATAGTCTGGGTTGCCAAGCTTAAGTAGTTGCTCGGTACATATAATTTTATGCGCATCAAAATGTTTATTATTGTGATAATTTGCATTACAACTTCAATCCTAAAACATGTAACCATCGTGTACATATTACATAAAAATATATACTTCACTCAGTATGAAATCAATCTATGATAGGGTTACGAATGATGAAATCAGGTGAGATTGTAAATCTGAGACAGGTATAATTGATAAGATAAGAAAGAGTCCTTGAGATGGTTTGATCATATAGAACGAATGGGTGACGAAGAAATGGTAAAACAGGTATACACAGGCGAGAAAGAACGGTAACGTGGGACGAAGACGATCAAGGAAGACGTGGCATGATCAGATAAACCAAAATCTTAAGTCGGGTCATGTCAAAAACAGGCAGAACCGAACGGCATGTATAACAAAATGTATGAATGTGGAGGAAACTAGAAACGTATACCAGGATAGACAGTAGTACTAAGGTCATGTGAATTGTTACCAATTAATTTAGATGTGTCCAAACTTTGGTCGGTCATTTCTCAAATCTAGTAATTTCTTATTATCTCTGTACAGAACAGAGCCATCGATATATTAATTGTTGAGCACGGGAAATCACAAACTTGTTAATTTCAGTATAAATCTTATAAAACTAAAATAATTAAGTACACATAAGAATATGTTTTTAAATTTGTTGTCAGCACCATCATAATGCACAAAGTATCTTCGTGTCTGTGAATTCATATAAGCTGGCCAAGGTCTTGTTAATTTGTTGTGTGAAATAAAATCCAAGTTGCAACACGAGCCATTCGAATTGAGCATACTCAATTGGCAAAAAAATAAACATCTTACGTGAATGCCAATCCATTATAATATTTTTTGTACCTGGGAACAGTTGACAAGAAAAGAAAATAAGTTTATTAAATGTTGTTGTGTTTTTATTCATTGCACGATGTTTCTACTGGTTTTGAACACAAATGAAGTAGCCAATTAATCAAAGGGTACGTTTAGACATATTATTATACAAATAACAAGGTCGTGGTCAAGTTTATTAATGTTCAAACAGAAACCAAATGCACGTATTTCGATTGGTTTGACATATTAATTATAAGTTTCTTTGTATGCGAGAAGCTGTTTTCAAAACAACGTACAAAATCAGACTGCTGAGTAGTTGACCAAAACATTTTCATCTAGCATCTAGCGGAAATCGAACTTTTATCTATTAACACGTTAGTACGTTTGTATCTTTTCCACGCGTTGAGCGGTTGTGTGAAAAGCAAAGTATTGTTTAGAGTTAATTTTAAGTAAGAAATAATAACATAATATTTGAGGGCATTAGAAGCAAAGATAGCAAACTCCTGTTTTGGTGTTTTCGAGAAAAATAACAAAAACTGCTACACTAATGCCAAAGAGAATCTTCATGTTAGAAATGTTATTTTCACTGAACTCAAACTTTAAGATACTAACAAATTAGCTTAAATAGAAACACGAATTCAAAAACCTTTCTTTATATTTGTATGACACGGCTATTTTGAAAATTTAAATCTCAAGCCTGTCATTGATCGAATAAAATGGCTGATGGATATTGTTATGTTTGCTTCCAAACACTTTTTTCAAACCATCAGAGGTATGATTTTAAACTACATTTGCAACTCAACTCATGATTTTTATAAAAATAAAGTTGATAAACTACAGAATGACGTCATAACCAAAAAAAAGTATTATAATTTGTTTTCTTTGCTTCCAATACTCTCATTTGTTTGATTTGGTTGTTCTGTTATTCTTACAAAATGAAAAAAAAATAATAATAGCTCTCCGAAATTTTAAAAATAATATTGAAATTAAAAAAATAAAGCGATACAGAAAATGAAGTCTTTCTTCATCTATTTACCTGCTTACATGTTTATAACTGGATTCATTTAAAAAAAAAAAAATCAGTTTATTTCTATGCTGCCAATGTAAATGAAATATGATTTTTTATTTGTATGGTGAAATTAACTCCATACTATTCGGTCTTCAAATATGTGCGAAGTTTTTTAGTCACTGTTATCAATATATATATTGGGAGATCCTGTGTAAGTGGAATTTTTTCCGACGTTTAGGCTACCGCTGCAGGATCCATCTTCAGGGTAAACTGTGAAGGTTTACACAGTCTACCCTGAAGATGGCTTCTGCAATCAATGGTAGCCTAAACGTCGAAAAGAATCCGACATACACGGGATCGCCCAAAAAAA